>NC_135961.1:62120427-62279205 GCF_053455715.1 Rhinoraja longicauda | reverse complement strand
TGCACGTTCTCCCCGTGACCCGCGTGGGTTTTCTCTGAGTCCCACACTCCAAGACCTACAAGTTTTTGTAGGTTAATTGTACTTGGTACAAGTGCGAATTGTCCCTAGTGTGTGTAGGATAGCGTTAAGGATCGCTGGTCGGCGCGGAATCGGTGGGCCGAAGGGCCTGTTTCCGTGCTGTGTCCCAAAGCTATAACTAAACCCATGGTACTTGAGTTTGGCTCGATTGTATTTATGCCTAGTATTATCTGATTTGACTGCAGAGCATACAAATACATTAAATACATAGATAGTTCAGAGATACAGGCCCTTCAGCCCCACCGAGTCCGCACTGACCAGCGATCCTCACACACTAACACTACCCTACACACACAAGGGATTTACAATTGTACCAAGCCAATTAACCTTCAAACCTGTACGCCTTTGGAATGTGGGAGGAAACTGGAGATCCCGGAGTAAACCCACGGGGTCACGGGGAGAACGTACAAACTCCGTACAGACAGCACCCGTAGTCGGGATCGAACCCGAGTCTCTGGCGCTGTGAGGCAGCAACTCTACTCTGCGCCACCGTGCCAACCAAACCTGTCTAATGTATGGAAGATAGACGCAAAGTGCTGGAGTAACTCAGCTGGTCAGGCAGCATCTCTGGAGAAAATGGATAGGTGGCATTTTGGGTCAAATCCTTGTTCTCCCCACCTGTCGTATGTACATTGTGCATGAATCATGTATAGTACAATTTTACAGGAATGTAGTCAAAGCTAAGAATGTTACTGGGTCCAGGTGCATGACGATAATTTAGAATTACGATTAATATTCAGAATGTACAGTATGTACAGTACAATATGTAGGTTAATTGGCTGGGTAACTGTAAAAAATTGTCCCTAGTGGGTGTAGGATAGTGTTAGTGTACGGGGATCGCTGGGCGGCACGGACTTGGTGGGCCGAAAAGGCCTGTTTCCGGCTGTATATATATGATATGATATGATATGATATATTCAGTGTTAGTATTCGATCTCGACCACTGGTGCCGTCTGTACGGAGTTTGTACGTTCTCCCCGTGACCTGCATGGGTTTTCTCCGAGATCTTTGCTTTCCTCCCACGCTCCAAAGTTGTGCAGGTTTGTAGGTTAATTGTCTTGGCGTAAATGTAAGTTGTCCCTAGTGTGCGTTGATCATTCTCAATCAGTACCCCGTTCCTGCCTTCTCCCCATACCCCCTGACTCCGCTATCCTTAAGAGCTCTATCTAGCTCTCTCTTGAATGCATTCAGAGAATTGGCCTCCACTGCCTTCTGAGGCAGAGAATTCCACAGATTCACAACTCTCTGACTGAAAAAGTTTTTCCTCATCTCCGTTCTAAATGGCCTACCCCTTATTCTTAAACTGTGGCCCCTTGTTATGGAATGCTTAATTTTTTTTCTTTAGACTTTAGAGATGCACCACAGAAACAGTGCCCTTCGTCCCACCGAAACCACGCCAACCAGTGATCACCTCGTTCACTCGCGCTATCCTACACACTGGGGATAATTTAGTTTTACCGGAGCCAATTCACGTCCAAACCATACTTTGGAGTAAGGGAGGGAACTGGAGCACCTGGAGAAAACCCACGCAGTGTAGATTAGTTTATTGTCACATGTACCGAGGAACAGTGAAGAGCTTTTTTTGCGTGCTTTGATCAACCTCCCTCCTGGGAGAATTAAAGTTCTATCGTATCACAGCGTATCGTGCTATCCGAAGGTATCACAAAATGCTGGGGTAACTCAGCGGGTCAGGCAGCATCTCAGGAGAGAAGGATTGTGCTATCCAGTCAGCAGAACGACAGTGCGTGATTGCAATCGAGAGTTTTAAGGGAATAGCGTTTAGTGCAAGTTAAAGACTGCACAACCAGCACTGCTCCCAGCAGATGAGTCAACAGTAACAGCTAAGGAATGCAATTTATCCTTGTCTTTACTTTTATTTATAATGAATGATCTCTTGCTGCTATAACACTGTAAATTTCCCCGGTGTGGGACGAATAAAGGAATGTATAATTAAGGTAAAGCCAGCAAAGACCAATCGAGGATAGTCCGAGGGTCACCGAAGAGCTAGATAGTAGTTGGGGACTGCTCTCTGGTTGTGGGGAGAATGGGGGGAGAGAACGTACAAAACTCCGTGCAGACAGCACCCGTAGTCGGTCAGGACCAAACCCGGGTCTCTGGCGCCGTGAGGCATCGACTCTACCGCTGAGCTCCAGGCCGTGTGAATTTACCGTGAGTGAAACGCAAGCCTTTGAAGTTGATTGAAGCCAAAGGCAAAGACCGCCATCGTCAGCTTACGCCGTGAACGTAGTCGAGATCTACCCAAGAGTGTCAGGCATGGATGAAGACGCCTTTTGTTTGCAGCTGGCAAAGTATACTGCTGGCTCACAATGCCATGTCATCAAATTTGTTCTCCAGCTTTTATCTGAATTTAAATTAGTAAAGAGTTAGGAAGAACACAGTGTCGGTCTTATTACTGACGATGCACGTCGTCAAGAGTGGTGTTTTAATATCGTGAATGCTGGATTGCACGTTAATATTTCAAAGGCCAAGCAAAGTGTTACCATCAGTAAATTATGCATGCCTGGCTCAATTAAAAACCTTCAATAGAGTTGTAACTTGAACTCATCAAGTTTTGGCGCTGCATTGCCATCCTACCGACGACAATTAATTGTGTTTACGTAGGTAGTTGTTTGTAAAGTTCATGTTCGGAGCAGAATTAGGCCATTCGGCCCATCGAGTCTACTCCACCATCCAGCCATGGCTGCAGTTGTACAGGGTCCTTCTGCAGTTGTACAGGGCCCTAGTCAGACCGCATCTGGAGTACTGTGTGCAGTTTTGCTCTCCAAATTTGAGGAAGGATATTCTTGCTATTGAGGGCGTGCAGCGTAGGTTTACTAGGTTAATTCCCGGAATGGTGGGACTGTCGTATGTTGAAAGACTGGAGCGGCTACACTGGAATTTAGAAGGATGAGAGTGGATCTTATCGAAACATATAAGATTATTAAGGGGTTGGACACGTTAGAGGCAGGAAACATGTTCCCAATGTTGGTGGAGTCCAGAACCAGGGGCCACAGTTTAAGAATAAGGGGTAGGCCATTCAGAACGGAGATGAGGAAAAAGCTTTTCACTCAGAGAGTTGTAAATCTGTGGAATTCTCTGCCTCAGAAGGCAGTGGAGGCCAATTCTCTGAATGCATTCAAGAGAGAGCTAGATAGAGCTCTTAAGGATAGCGGAGTCAGGGGGTATGGGGAGAAGGCAGGAACGGGGTACTGATTGAGAATGATCAGCCATGATCACATTGAATGTTGGTGCTGTCTCGAAGGGCCGAATGGCCTCCTCCTGCTCCTATTGTCTATTGTCTATTGATCTACCTCTCCCTCTCAACCCATTTCTCCTGCCTTCTCCCCTTGACCCTTGATACCCGGACGAATCAAGAATCTGTCAATGGAAGGGAGGCTGGTTTGTGTGATGGTCTGGGCTGCATCCACGATTCGCTGCAATTTCTCGCGGTCTTGGATGGAGCTGTTCCCAAACCAAGCCGGGATGCAATCCGATAAAAAATGCTTTCCACGGCGCATCTGTAGAAGTTGGTGAGAGTGGTCTACCTTTCCCTCTCAACCCCGTTCTCCTGCCTTCTCCTCAAAGACTATGACTGTAATGGTGGAGTCAAGCACTCTACTCAACAATTTCCTTCAACTTCAAAATTAATGGCAGTTCTGTTGAAAGTGTCCTTGCTCTGTCTCAGTAGGGACTAGGGTTGCCAATGATCTCACTCCCAAATAAGGGACAAGGTGACGTCACTGCCCCGCGTGACCTCACCCAGCCAGCGGCCATGTGCTCCTGCTCCACCAATGGCGGCCGCATGGGCCGGGAGGCGGGTTGCTACACAACCTCTGTTAGGCGGCGCCCGGACCTCTGAACCTACAGCGGCCCCTGGGCCTACACTGTCCGGACCTACACTGTCCGGACCTACACTGTCCGGGCCTACACTGTCCGGACCTACACGGTCCGGACCTACAGTTTCCGGACCTACACTGTCCGACCTACACTGTCCGGACCCACAGTGTCCGGGCCTACACTGTCTGGACCTACACTGTCCGGACCTACACTGTCCGGACCTACACTGTCCGGACCTACAGTGTCCGGGCCTACACTGTCTGGACCTACACTGTCCGGACCTACACTGTCCGGACCTACACTGTCCGGACCTACACTGTCCGGACCTACAGTGTCCGGACCTACACTGTCCGGACCTACACTGCCGGACCTACAATGTCCGGGCCTACAGCGTTGGGGCCTACACTGTCTGGACCTGCACTGTCCGGACCTACAGTGTCCGGACCTACAGTGTCCGAGCCTACAGCGTCCCGGCCTACAGCGCCCCCCAAGCCTACAGCGTCCCGGCCTACAGTGCTCCCCGGGCCTAATACGGGACAAGGCGGTCCCGTATGGGACAAACCAATTTATCCCAATATACGGGATATCCCGGCTAATACGGGACAGTTGGCAACGTTAGTAGGGACTGTATCGAGGAGCTTCACTTTCAGCAGTGGACCAAATTACCAACAGTGGTCTGATTTGAGATGTCTAACCTTGCTCACTTCTGTTGAAGTCAATAGCAGCATTGAATCTGGGTTACAAAACTCAGAGCAATTAATACTATCCTTACAGAACATAGAACATAGGACATAGTACAGCACAGGAACAGGTCCTTCGGCCCACAATATTTTCACCAAATGTGATGTCAAGCTGTACCAATCTCATCTGCCTGCACATGGTCCATGTACTTCTAATCCCTGTACTTACTGTAAAAGTGCCTATCATAAGGTGATAAGTGATAGGAGCAGAATTAGGCCATTTGGCCCATCAAGTCTACTCCGCCATTCAATCGTGGTTGATCTATCTCTCCATCCTAACCCCATTCTCCTGCCTTCTCCCCATAACCTCTGACACCCGTACTAATTACGAATCTATCTCTCTCTGCCTTAAATATATCCACTGACTTGGCCTCCACAGCCTTCTGTGGCAAAGAGTTCCACAGATTCACCACCCTCTGACTAAAGAAATTCCTCCTCATCGCCTTCCTAAAAGGGACGTCCTTTAATTCTGAGGCCGTGACCTCTGATCCCGGACTCTCCCACTAGTGGAAACATCCTCTCCACATCGGAACACTTGCCGAACAGGATGCCGGGTTAATCTGCCTGCTCGTGATCGATGTCCCTCTATTACCTGCACTTCCATGCGCCTATCCAAAAGCCTCTTAAACGCCACTCTCGAATCTGCCTCTACCACCGCCCCTGGCAGTGTTTTTTTTCAGGCCCCCACCGCCCTCTGTGTAAAAAAAAAACTTGCCCCCCCCCCCACATCTACATAAAAATCTTCCCCCTCTCACCTTGTAGCGATGCCCTCTAGTGTTGACCATGGGGAAAAAAAAGTTCTGACCGTCTCAGAGAAGTAAACACAGACTCACTTGGGACATTTTAACATTTGAAATTTAAAAAAGCATACTTACACAAAATAAAAAAATCCCAAATGCATTGATTGAATAGCAGCAGATAGTGCATTGTTTACTGTGGTTTCTGCCATAAGATTAATTATTATTCTGATAATAAGATTATTAAGGGGTTGGACACGTTAGAGGCAGGAAACATGTTCCCAATGTTGGGGGAGTCCAGAACCAGGGGCCACAGTTTAAGATTAAGGGGTAGGCCATTTAGAACTGAGATGAGGAAAAACTTTTTGTGGTGTATTTACCATTTTGAGTATTTGTGTTTTAGCAGCTGAGCCTTGCCGTAGTTCCGGGTATAAAGCATTGTGGGATACCTGATAACACTCTCTGGTGGTGTTGAAGTAAAGCAGCCATATGTTGTATGCTAACCTGTCTCACTCGTCAATTCTTATCATAATACACCACAGTTAAAGTTGGCGACGAGGATGACAAAACGGTCCCGAAGCGTCTCGTTCAACATCGCTCCAAACTCACAGTTAACTGCACACTGTTTCAGCTCCGCAACGTAACTGGTCACAGATTCATCCGCCCGCTGGTTGCATCGGTTAAAGCGGAATCTCTCCGCAATAAGCAAAGGCTTGGGTTCAAAATGAGTCTTTAAAATGTTCACAATGTCATCGTAGGACTTATCTTTTGGCTTCAGCGGCTGCACCAGGTTCCTTAACAGACCATATGTAGATGCTCCCATCACACTTAACAGAGTAGCTACTTGCTTCTCCACTGCAATGTCGTTAGCCTCAAAAAACTGCTCTAAACGTTCCACATACGCCGACCAAGACTCTGTCTTCGGGGCGAACTCCCCTATGGAACCTATGATAGGCATTTTCTGCTTGTTTTATCCTCGTCGCCAACTTTAACTGTGGTGTATTATGATAAGAATTGACGAGTGAGACAGGTTAGCATACAACATATGGCTGCTTTACTTCAACACCACCAGAGAGTGTTATCAGGTATCCCACAATGCTTTATACCCGGAACTACGGCAAGGCTCAGCTGCTAAAACACAAATACTCAAAATGGTAAATACACCACACTTTTTCAGTCAGAGAGTTGTGAATCTGTGGAATTCTCTGCCTCAGAAGGCAGTGGAGGCCAATTCTCTGAATGCATTCAAGAGAGAGCTAGATAGAGCTCTTAAGGATAGCGGAGTCAGGGGGTATGGGGAGAAGGCAGGAACGGGGTACTGATTGAGAATGATCAGCCATGATCCATTGAATGGCGGTGCTGGCTCGAAGGGCCGAATGGCCTCCTCCTGCACCTATTGTCTGTTGTCTATTGTATATTGTCTATAAATTTAAAAAAAACAGAAGCAATTAGTAGCTTCGCTGTAAATGTCAGGGTCATGGTTGTTCCGGTTGCCAGGAGCTTGAAACATGGTGTGACATTCATCCGTCAATTATTGATGTTGTATAACGAGGGAGATTAACGTCACATGATAAAGTAAGTCACTGATATCATGGTGTAAGGAAATAACTGCAGATGCTGGTACAAATCGAAGGTATTTATTTCACAAAATGCTGGAATAACTCAGCAGGTCAGGCAGCATCTCAGGAGAGAAGGAATGGGTGACGTTTTGGGTTGAGACCCTTCTTCAGACTGATGTCAGGGGGACAGGAAGATAGAGGGAGAACTGGGAAGGGGGAGGGGAAGAGAGGGACAGAGGAACTATCTAAAGTTGGAGAAGTCAATGTTCATACCGCTGGGCTGCAAGCTGCCCAAGCAAAATATGAGGTGATGTTCCTCCAATTTCCGGTGGGCCTCACTATGGCACTGGAGGAGGCCCATGACAGAAAGGTCAGACTGGGAGTGGGAGGAGGAGTTGAAGTGCTCAGCCACAGGGAGATCAGCTTGGTTAAGGCGGACTGAGCGAAGGTGTTGAGCGAAATGATCACCGAGCCTGCGTTTGGTTTCGCCGATGTAAAGAAGCTGACATCTAGAGCAGCGGATACAATAGATGAGGTTGGAGGAGGTGCAGGTGAACCTCTGTCTCACCTGGAAAGACTGCTGGGTTCTTGGATGGAGTTGAGGGGGGAGGTAAAGGGTGTTTCCACCGGTGGGAGAGTCTGGGATGATGTTTCCGAGGTGCAAAGGGACTTGGGAGTGCTGGTACAGGATTTCCAAAGTGTTAATCTGCATGTCGAATCATTGGCAGAGAAAGCAAACTCAATGCCAGCATTTATTCGAGAAGTTTTTCAGTCAGAGAATTGTGAATCTGTGGAATTCTCTGCCTCAGAAGGCAGTGGAGGCCAATTTTCTGAATGCATTCAAGAGAGAGCTGGATAGAGCTCTTAAGGATAGCGGACTCAGGGGGTATGGGGAGAAGGCAGGAACGGGGTACTGATTGAGAATGATCTGCCATAATCACATTGAATGGCGGTGCTGGCTCGAAGGGCCGAATGGCCTCCTCCTGCACCTATTGTCTATTGTCTATTGTGTATTGAGAGATCCTTGTTACGCTTATCGACCCTTTGTTTCCTCGCGCACGCCACCACCGCCATCTTGAGATGAGTAGGAATTTCTCGTAGAGTCAAGGTTTCAGTTTCAGTTCCGTTTACGTCTCCAGTCACGTATACCGAGGTACAGCGAAAAGCATTTGTCGCGTGCTCGCCAGTCAGCGGAGAGACAATAAGGTAGACCCAGAGAGCTGAGGTAAATCAGCGGGTCAGACAGCATCTCAGGAGGAAAAGAATAGGTGCCATTTCGGGTCGAGACCCTTCTTCGGACTGAAAGAGTCATCAATTCTGAAGAGGCTTGGGGTGGGAGTAGGGGGTGGGAGTAGGGGGTGGGAGTAGGGGGTGGGAGTAGGGGGTGGGAGTAGGGGGGGGGGGGTTATCAGATGAATGGTAGCGATGGTGACATTGGAAGTGTTTATTATGTGTGTGTGTAGGGTGCATGTTCCACACTGATCACAGCCACCTGGAGCCAATACCAAACCAACCTGTTCTATACAACTCAGTGACCACGAACACCTGCTCCCATGTGCTGTGTGTGAGACATGAATTAAAACTGATCTGCGATGTACAATTCCTTTACCGCACCAAACCTGCTGTCGTTTATCTGAGGAGGATACAACGCGGAAACAGGCCCACCGTGTCTGCGCCGACCGGCGGTCCCGGCACCCTAACACTATCCTACGCACGCCAGGGACAATTTGCAATTTTCAATTTTTACCAAAGCCAATTCATCCACCAATCCATACGTCTTTGGAGATGTATACGTGGGCGGAAACCGGAGCTCCCCGGAGAAAACCCACGCAGATTGCGGGAAGAACGTACAGACTCCATGCAGACGAGCACCCGCTGTCAGGATCGAACCCGGGACTCTGGCGCCGTGAGGCACCAACTCTGCCGCTGTGCCACCGCGCTGGAGTTTCACACCCACCGTCCTCATCTTTGGTCACCCTGTGCGTAGGGGAGAGGGGAGCAGGGCCGAGGATGTCCTGGATGACTACCGACCGGTGGCCCTCACCTCGGTTGTCATGAAATGCTTTGAGAGGCTAGTCAAGAAGCACATCTGCGCCCTCCTTCCTCGCAACATGGACCCACTACAGTTCGCATACCGTCCGAACAGGTCCACGGATGATGCGGTCTCCCAGGTTCTACACACCGCTCTCTCTCATCTGGACAGCCAGGGGGGCTATGTGAGGATGCTGTTCATTGACTTTAGTTCAGCATTCAACACAATAGTCCCCAGCAGACTGGTTGAGAAGCTGCTGGAACTGGGGCTTAGCACCCCTCTGTGTGCCTGGGTCCTGGACTTTCTCACTGCCAGGCCCCAAGTGGTCAGGATGGGGGAACACACATCTAGCTCCCTCACACTGAACATAGGATCCCCCCAGGGCTGCGTCCTTAGCCCCCTACTGTACTCCCTGTACACACATGACTGTGGGGCCAGGTTCAGCTCAAACTCCATCATCAAGTTTGCTGATGACACTGTGGTGGTGGGCCGGATCTCCAACAACGATGAGAAGGCCTACCGGGAGGAGGTGGCTGATCTGGCACTCTGGTGTCAGGACAATAGCCTCCTCTTGAATGTCACTAAAACAAAGGAGCTGATTGTGTACTTCAGAAGGGCTAAACATCCAAGGACGTACACGCCACTGGAGATAAATGGGTCTATTGTGGATAGGGTGAGCAGTTTTAAATACTTGGGAGTCCGCATCACAGAGGATCTGACGTGGGCAACGCACATTGCCGCACTGGTGGGTAAGGCTAAGCAGCGTCTTTACCACCTTAGACAACTGAGGAAATTCAGAGTGTCTCTGAGGATCCTTCATTGCTTCTACTCTGGGGCTGTAGAGAGCATCCTGTCCGGCAACATTACAGTCTGGTTTGGGAACAGCTCTGCCCAAGGCAGGATGGCCCTGCAGAGAGTAGTGCGTTCGGCAGAACGCACCATGGGAACTACACTCATCCCCCTGCAGGACCTATACATCAGGAGGTGCAGATCCAGAGCAAGCAAGATCATGAGGGACCCCTACCACCCCAGTAACGGACTGTTCCAGATGCTACGATCAGGCAAACGCCTCCGCTGTCACGCTGCGAAAACGGAGAGGATGAGACGGAGCTTCTTCCCACAGGCCATCAGGACTGTCAACTTTTATAACCCCAGAGACTAAATTTTTGTCGACACTAATAGTAACTTATTAACTTTATTTATATGCTGTAACTGTAATTCTTTTTTGTGCACAACCCGCAGGCATTGCCACTTTCATTTCACTGCACATCGTGTATGTGTATGTGACAAATAAATTTGACTTGACTTGACTTGACTTGGGTTGCTCCTGGGCCTGGCCAAGCCGGCCATCCACCAGTCACGGCGCCAGGTGGAAGAGGGCTCTGCCCGAGCCAGCTGCCTGCCCCTTTTCCGGGGTTACGTCCGTCCGCGCCCGGGTGGTGTTGGAGAGGGACCGCGCGCTGTCCAAGGGCACCCTGGGGAATTTCCGGGAACGCTGGGCACTGCGAGGGGGTGGAATGTATCCTTAATAAGGATGGTGATATAGTTGTATAATAGTATATTTAGTATTGAAGAACATTTGTTGGACTTGTATTGTGGTGGTGGTTTTTGTTTTGATTTATTTTGTACTGCACATTTCGGAGGACCTAACATGGTCCAATAACACTGCTGCGCTGGTCAAGAAGGCACAACAAAGACTGTTCTACTTAAGAACACTGAAAAAGTCTGGTCTACCCCAACAGCTGCTGACGACCTTCTACCGCTGCACCATAGAGAGCATCCTAACGCATGGCATCCCTGTGTGGTACCTCAGCTGCACGGAGGCAGAAAGGAAAGCTCTACAGCGGGTAGTCCATAGAGCTCAGAGGGCCATCGGAACACAGCTACCAGACTTGGAGGTCATCTACAACACACGATGCCTCAGAAAAGCCACCAGCATCCACAAAGACTCTTCACACCCCTGCAACAGTCTGTTCGAACTCCTTCCATCGGGCAGACGATACAAGGCCTTCTACGCCCGCACCTCCAGACTCAGGAACAGCTTCATCCCCAGGGCCATAGCTGCTATGAACCGGTCCTGCTGAGCCGGATGGCCACAACGCATAGATCAACTTGCACTTTACCCTGTCTAAAAACTGTTACAATTGTTTCGTTTCGTTGGGTTGCTGTTAATTACTTAAATTATTGCATCGTATGGGAGGCGCATTCCCAATCTCGTTATACCCCTGGGTACAATGACAATAAAGATATATTGTATTGTATTGTATTGTATTGTATTGTAAGTAATCGAATTTGGTTAAAAAAAAAACTTGGTGGAGTTACTCCAGCATTTTGTGCCTTTCCTTGATAAACCCAGCTTCTGCACTTCCGTGTTTCTACATCATGCTCTCATGGTGTATAAATGTCCCATCGATTACACCCAGCCTGTGTAAGTGCCCGATAGCAGACACCCACCAGGTATAGATGAATCATTGACCACAGATACAATATATTGATGTCACATCAACCAAACCCATCTGTTATAAATCTTCACTTTTAGGGAACTAACCAGCAAACCCCCCTCCCTCCCTCCCTCTCTTCCCTGTGCTCCATCTGAATGTGCTCCTATTTCTCCCACTATCCCGCCACCTTTTCACCTTCCCCACTCCCATTCCACCTACATCTCCTACATGTAAAAATTGTCCCTAGTGTGTGTATTGTGCGGGGATCGCTGGGCGGCACGGACTCGGTGGGCCGAAGGGCCTGTTTCCGCGCTGTGTCTCTAAATCTAAAAGAAAAATCTCCTTTCTTATCGAAACAAATAAAATCCTTACAGGATTGGACAGGCTAGATGCAGGAAAAATGTTCCCCGATGTTGGGGGAGCCCAGAACCAGGGGGTCACACAGTTTAAGAATGAGGGGTGGGCCATTTAGGACTGAGATGAGGAAAAACTTCTTCACCCAGAGAGTTGTGAATCTGTGGAATTCTCTGCCACAGAGGGCAGTGGAGGCCAATTCACTGGATGTTTTCAAGAGAGAGTTAGTTTTAGCTCTTAGGGCTAAAGGGATCAAGAGATGTGGGGAAAAAGCAGGAACGAGGTACTGATTCTGGATGATCAGCCATGATCATATTGAATGGCGGTGCTGGCTCGAAGGGCCAAATGGCCTACTCATGCACCTATTTCTCTATGTCTCTATGTTTCTATGTTTCCACCCACATCCCTCCCTCAGGCTTCACATTTCACTTCGCTTCTCATATCTCACAACCAATCTACCTGATCTATTAGAAACATAGAAACATAGAAAATAGGTGCAGGAGTAGGCCCTTCTCCTGCCCTTCGAGCCAGCACCTCCATTCAATATGATCATGGCTGATCATCCAGAATCAGTACCGCGTTCCTGTTTTCTCCCCATGTCCCTTGATGCCATTTTGATGGACACAAAATGCTGGAGTAACTCAGCGGGTCAGGCAGCATCTCGGGAGAGAAGGAATGGGTGACGTCTCGGGTCGAGACCCTTCTTCAGACTGGAAGTCAGACGGGAGGGAAACCCGAGGTATGAAAAGGTTCAGAACAAATCAGAGGCGGCATCGATGACCAAAGAACGGTGGAGCCCACAATGGTCCATTGTTGGCTGCAGATGAGGTGATAACAAAGGGAGATATGGATGTGAACAGTGGAACTGGCAGGACAACTGGAGAGAGAGAGAGAGAGAGAGAGAGACAGAGAGACAGAGAGAGAGAGAGAGAGAGAGAGAGAGAGAGAGAGAGAGAAAGGCAGAGAGAGAGATCGAGAGAGAGAGAGGGGTATGCTTAATTACTTGGTTAGATAAATCAATCTACATACCGCTGGGGTGTAAGCTGCCCAAGCGAAATATGAGGTGCTGTTCCTCCAATTTGCGTGTGGCCTCACTCTGACAGTGGAGGAGGCCCAGGACAGAAAGGTCAGACTGGGAATGGGAGGGGGGAGTTAAAATGTTTGGCAACCGGGAGATCGTGTAGGCCGAGAATGATCAGGATGTATTTAGCCAACCTATGCTGGTCAGAAACCAGGAGTACACTTGCTAAGTGATCCTCTTTGCACGGTATTTTTTAAAGGACCATTTTGGTTGAAAGCCGTGAGCTTTGGAGCTTCTCCCATGTGGCAAGGGTGCAGTTCCTGACCTCATCGCTACAGAGGAGGAAGTACCTGCAAACATTTTTGTTGGACAGAAGTCAAAGACAGTAAGTTTGTTCAGCAGAGGATAGACAGGATCCAAGGATACAAGACGATTTAACCCAAAGACGATTTCATTTAACTTGCAATGATTTCTATGCAAGAGGCCTGCCTCTAGGCAAGGCTGTTTATCAACAATATCAATGATTTGGATGAGTATCTACAAAGTGTGATTAGTAAGTTTGCAGGTGAATGAAGAATGAATGAAGAATGAATGAATGAATGAATGAATGAATGAATGAATGAATGAATGCTTTATTGTCACATGTGACGTCACAGTGGAATTCTTTGCTTGCCTACCCAAGGTATTAGACAATAGACAATAGGTGCAGGAGCAGGAGGAGGACATTCGGCCCTTCGAGCCAGCACCGCCATTCAATGTGATCATGGCTGATCATTCTCAATCAGTACCCCGTTCCCGCCTTCTCCCCATACCCCCTGACTCCGCTATCCTTAAGAGCTCTATCCAGCTCTCTCTTGAATGCATTCAGAGAATTGGCCTCCACTGCCTTCTGAGGCAGAGAATTCCACAGATTCACAACTCTCTGACTGAAAAAGTTTTTCCTCATCTCAGTTCTAAATGGCCTACCCCTTATTCTTAAACTGTGGCCCCTTGTTCTGGACTCAACCAACATTGGGAACATGTTTCCTGCCTCTAACGTGTCCAACCCCTTAATAATCTTGTACATTTCGATAAGATCTCCTCTCATCCTTCTAAATTCCAGTGTATACAAGCCTAGTCGCTCCAGTCTTTCAACATATGATAGTCCCGCCATTCCAGGAATTAACCTAGTAAACCTATGCTACATGCCCACAATAGCAAGAATATTGCTCCACATCTTTCTACATCACCGTCTATATCTCTCTTTTCCCATTTCCCTGACACTAGTCTGAAGAAGGGTCCCGACCCGAAACGTCACCCATTCATTCCCTCCAGAGATGCTGCCTGTCCCTCTGAGTTAACACCAGCTTTTTGTGTCTACACACTGTTCTCCACATTGTTTCCCTGTTGAGATCACACCTTCTCGGGTTAACAATGGGCCCACCAGGGTTCTTCTGGCTGGGTCAGATTGATCTTCCCTTGCCTCCAGATCTTCATCCTTTCATGTTCTTGTTCTACGTTTGTATCAAACTTGAGAGTCTTCAAGGTTCAACAGAAGTCTTTTTTGTTACAGTAAATCAATGCTGGCAGCAAGACAACTAAAAATGGCTGCAACCGCACGATCTGACCGCACACTCGCACACTGTGGACAGAGATAACCATGTACAAAACATCTCCCTTTGTCCTGTGCAGCGCCACCTGCTGCAAGGGAGGAGCAATGGATCCTCCCACCTCACACGGTCCACCAAACATCACACATCCCCACCAAGACCTCCACCCCCTACTTTCAGCCTGAAGAAGGGTCCCGGCCAGAGACACTGCCTGAGTAGGTTAACCTGAGATGAGCATTTGTTGGCACTGGGCCTGTACTCGCTGGAGTTTAGAAGAATGAGGGGGGACCTCGTTGAAACATACAGAGTAGTGAACGGTCTGGATGGAGTGGATGTGGAGAGGATGTTTCCACTAGTGGGAGAGTCTAGGAGTAGAGGTCACAGCCTCAGAATTAATGTACGTTCTTTTAGGAAGTAGATGAGGAGGAATTTCTTTAGTCAGAGAGTGGTGAATCTGTGGAATTCTTTGCCACAGAAGGTTGTGGAGGTCAAGTCAGTGGATATTGTTAAGGCAGAGATAGATAGATCTTTGATTAGTACAGGTGTCAGAGGTTCTGGGGTGAAGGCAGGAGAATGGGGTTAGGAGGGTGGGATAGATCAGCCATGATCGAATGGTGGAGTAGGTTTGATGGGCCGAATGGCCTAATTCAACTCCCATTCGTTATGATCTCATGACCTTACGACCCACTTTGGTTATGTCTATCTTTAACATCAGTCTGAAGAAGGGTCTCGACCCGAAACGTCACCCATTCCTTCTCTCCCGAGATGCTGCCTGATCTGCTGAGTTACTCCAGCATTTTGTGAATAAGTCGCTTCAGTTCAGTCTGAACACAAGAAGGGTCTCGACCCGAAACGCCACCCATTCCTTCTCTCCAGAGATGCTACCTGTCCCGCCGAGTTACCCCAGCTTTTTGTGTCTACCTTCAGGTTGAACCAGCATCTGCAGTTCCTTCCTACACGAACCAATTGATCACACAACTCTTAAACGACCTTCCCCCTGGCCCACTGAGATTTCCAAGCAATGCCACCCACAATGCAGCAGACCCATACCAGTCACACATATTTTATGCCGATATATAATTTAGATGCGCACACTGCAGTTTAGGAAGAGCCATATTCATTGGAGACGCAGCCACACACGAGACAGGAACGACTAGAAACAAAGCAACGGTACAAAGTTACATCCTAGAAACATAGAAAATATGTGCAGGGGGAGGCCATTCAGCCCTTCGAGCCAGCACCGCCATTCATTGTGATCATGGCTGATCGTCCACAATCAGTAACCCGTGCCTGCCTTCTCCCCATATCCCTTGATTCCACCAGCCTCTGGAGCTCTATCTAACTCTCTTTTAAATTCATCCAGCGAATTAGCCTCCACTGCCTTCTGTGGCAGAGAATTCCACAAATTCACAACTCTCTGGGTGAAAAAGTTCCTTCGCACCTCAGTTTTAAATGGCCCCCCAGTCTTTGTTCTAAGACTGTGGCCCTCTGGTTCTGGACTCCCCCAACATTGGGAACATTTTTCCTGCAATCTAGCTTGTCCAGTCCTTTTATAATTTTATACGTCTCTATAAGATCCCCTCTCATCCAGTGAATACAAGCCCAGTCTTTTCAATCTTTCCTCATACGACAGTCCCGCCATCCCGGTGGATCAATCTCGTGAACCTACGCTGCACTGCCTCAACTGCAAAGGACGTCCTTCCTCAAATCAGGAGACCAAAACTGTACACAGTTACTCCGGATGTGGTCTCACCAAGGGCCCTGTACAACTGTAGAAGGACCTCTTTACTCCTGCACTGAAATCCTCTGGATATTTCCTGATGTGAAAAGATTGGTTGCAGCATTAGGTGTGACATGCTTTGCGGCTTGCATTCATCACAGTTTCTAAATCCATCAAAAGCAGAATTTCGCACAACTTAAACCTGTTCCTTCCCACCGCGTTCCTCGTGCAATAAAACAAGATGGCTTTGAGCGCTTTGAACCGCTGCGCACACTGAAAGGACTCCTTGTTTACACAGCTTGTAACTTGGAAAAGGCACAGCACTAATAGCAGACTAAAATTTCATTAAAAAATATGCTTTGGAGGTTGGAAAATACCATTTAGCCCAAATGTCGGAATCCCCAAATTTAATAAATGTTCCCTTTGTGAGGAAGCCTGTAATTGATGGGTATTCTACTGACTCAGCAGAAATCTATCTACATTTATGTTTGGAGAAACCACTGTGAGCGATTGAATGTTTCAACACGTTATTTAGTGTAACTCCCGAGGACTGTGAGTTCAGGGTTTAAAAAAAATATGTACAAACGCTGTGTGTGCTTCGTGTTGTTTAATCCTCGCGCGCCCAGATCCGGTACGGTCATTAGATGCCGCAAAACAGAGTTCACACAGGGGCGCGAAACGCAACTACTGAACAAGCACGACTTGGAGGCAGTGCGGAATTCTTAATGCCAGTAATCAACGGGGTTTTAATACATTCACCCGAAAGAATTGGCAGAAAAACATAAAACCTCCTCCCTGGTTTATTAACTGGTTTGTTTTCGCTTTGCTCAGGTGTGGCGCAGCGGTAGAGTTGCTGCCTCAAACAGCGCCTGAGACCCGGGTTCGATCCTGACCCCGGGCGCTGTCTGTACGGAGTTTGTATGCTCCACCCGTGACCTTTTCTCCGTGGGTTTTCTCCGGGTGCTCCGGTTTCCCACATCCCAAAGACGTGTAGGTTTGTCGGTTAATTGGCTTTGGTACATTTGAAAAGTGGAGCCAGTGTGTGTAGGATAGGGCTAGTGTGAGGCATGGGACCCTTGCTCGGCATGGACTCGGTGGGCCGAAGGGCCTGCTTTCGCGCTGTAATCACTAAACTAAACTAAAATCTCAGCAAAAGCCCATCTTCCTGCTCTAAACCTGCTCCTTGTAAGAAGTAAAATTTGATGCAATGCTCAAAATATCTAAGATTCAGGGAAAACTACTGACTTTACCCAGCGTCGACACTGAGGAACTGCAGATGCTAGTTATAGAAAAAAAGGACACAAAGTGCTGGAGTAACTCAGCGGATCAAGTAGCCTCTCTGGAGAAGATGGACAGGCGAAGTTTCGAGTCGAGACCCTTCTTCAGACTGGTTGTAGTGGGGGGGGGGGGTAAAATGCGGGAAGAAGGGTGGTGGCGGGACAATGATAAATGGAAGATAAACACAAAGTGCTGGAGTAACTCAGCGGGTCAGGCAGCATCTATGGAGAAAAAGGATGGGTGACGTTTCAGGTCGGAACCCTTCTTCAGTCTGGTTCTGAGCCGAAATTCAAGTATGAGCGTTTGACGGCACTGGGCCTGTGCCCGTTGGAGTTTAGAAGGATGAGGAGGGTCCTCATTGAAACTTAACGTATATCGAAAGGCTTGGACAGAGTGGACGTGGAGAGGATGTTTCCACTGGTGGGAGAGTCTAGGACTAGAGGTCACAGCCTCAGAATTAAAGGACGCTCCTTTAGGAAGGAGATGAGGAGGAATTTCTTTAGTCAGAGGGTGGTGAATCTGTGGAATTCTTTGCCACAGACGGCGGTGGAGGCCAAGTCAGTGGATATTTTGAAGGCAGAAATAGTTAGATTCTTGTTTAGTACGTGGGTGTCTGGGGTTATGGGAGAACGGCGGCACGGTGGACAGCGGTAGAGTTGCTGCCTTACAGCGAATGCAGCTCCGGAGACTCAGGTTCGATCCTGACTACGGGCGCCGTCTGTACGGAGTTTGTACGTTCTCCCCGTGACCTGCGTGGGTTTTCTCCGAGATCTTCGGTTTCCTCCCACACTCCAAAGACGTACAGGTATGTAGGTTAATTGACTGGATAAATGTAAAAATTGTCCCTAGTGTGTGTAGGATAGTGTTAATGTGCGGGGATCGCTGGGCGGCACGGACTCGGTGGGCCGAAGGGCCTGTTTCCGCGCTGTATCTCTAAATCTAAAAAAAATCGAAATCTAAAAAAATCTAAAAAAGAAGGCAGGAGAATGGGGTTAGGAGGCCATAATTAAATGGCGGCGCAGACCTGATGGGCCGAATGGCCTAATTCCGCTCCTCTCACTTTTGACCTACCCCTTGTTCCGACACCCATTTTTAATAGGGTCATGCACTGGGCAGTGCGTAACCAGGGACCGTCTTAAAAATGACCCTTTCCTTATAAATGCTTGTTTCCACAGGAAACAAGGATCAAACGAGGAGATTAGCAACACCATCTCTTTACACCACACGGCTTTACACATCTGTTCTGAACTGTTGCAGGGGATACTTTTATGAAACTCTAGTCCTGGCAGGAATCCTTGACCAGAGGGAACAGAAATCTGTGAACAGGGTACATAGTCCATTAGTTAAACATTCTGTCGGGTGCAGGCCACATAATCCAATCGGGACTCCCACAGGAAGAGACTAGGCAATCATCAGCAGGATCACTATGTTTGGTTTACTTTGGAGATACAGCGTGGAAACAGGCCCTTCGGCCCACTAAGCCAACTCCGAACAGCGATCACCCCACTCATTCGCACTATCAATAGACAATAGACAATAGACAATAGGTGCAGGAGGAGGCCATTCGGCCCTTCGAGCCAGCACCACCATTGAATGTGATCATGGCTGATGATTCTCAATCAGTACCCCGTTCCTGCCTTCTCCCCATACCCCCTGACTCCGCTATTCTTAAGAGCTCTATCGAGCTCTCTCTTGAATGCATTCAGAGAATTGGCCTCCACTGCCTTCTGAGGCAGAGAAATTCCACAGATTTGCAACTCTCTGACTGAAAAAGTTTTTCCTCATCTCAGTTCTAAATGGCCTACCCCTTATTCTTAAACTGTGGCCCCTTGTTCTGGACTCCCCCAACATTGGGAACATGTTTCCTGCCTCTAACGTGTCCAACCCCTTAATAATCTTATACATTTCGATAAGATCTCCTCTCATCCTTCTAAATTCCAGTGTATACAAGCCCAGTCGCTCCAGCCTATCAACATATGATAGTCCCGCCATTCCGGGAATTAACCTAGTGAACCTACGCTGCACGCCCTCAATAGCAAGAATATCCTTCCTCAAATTTGGAGACCAAAACTGCACACAGTACTCCAGGTGCGGTCTCACTAGGGCCCTGTACAACTGCAGAAGGACCTCTTTGCTCCTATACTCAACTCCTCCTGTTATGAAGGCCAACATTCCATTGGCATCACACACACACAATAAGGACTATTTACAATTTTTAACCGAGTGCAATATGTTTATGTTAGTTTAGAGATACATCGCGGAAACAGGCCCTTTGGTCCACCAAATCTGTGCAGACCAGAGATCCCCGCACACTGACACGACAGGGCGGTCACGGTGGTGCAGCGGTAGAGTTGCTGCCTTACAGCGAATGCAGTGCCGGAGTCCCGGGTTCGATTCTGACCACGGGCGTTGCCTGCACGGAGTTTGTACGTTCTCCCCGTGACCTGCGTGGGTTTTCTCCGAGATCTTCGGTTTACTCCCACACTCCAAAGGTGTACAGGTATGTAGGTTAATTGGCTGGGCAAATGTAAAAATTGTCCCTAGTGGGTGTAGGATAGTGTTAATGTGCGGGAATCGCTGGTCGGCGTGGACCCGGTGTACCGAAAGGGCCTGTTTCCGCGCTGTATCGCTAAACTATCCCACACGCACTAGGGACAATTTACAATTATTGCCGCAGCATATTAACCTACAAACCTGTACGTCTTTGGAGTGTGGGAGGAGACCGGAGCACCCGGGGAAAACCCACGCAGGTCACGGGGAGAACGTACAAAGTCCATACATAGTCAGGATTGAACCCGGGTCTCTGGCGCTAAGAGGCAACAACTCTACTGCTGCGCCACCGAGCCACCCTAGCTTCCAACTTTTTCCAGAAACCTTTGGACGTGAAATGTTTTGTTTGAGTAATAAAACTATTGATGTTCATATGTGGTGAGAAAGGAACTGTAAAAGATTTTTTGCTGATTCACGCAATTTCTTTTTCAGTGAGGTACTATTGGAAAGGCAGCACGGTGGCTCAGTGGTAGAGTTGCTGCCTTGCAGCACTTAAAGTGCCAGAGACACAGGTTCGATCCTGACTACGGGTGCTGTCTGTACGGAGTTTGTACGTTCTCCCTGTGACCTGCGTGGGTTTTCTCCGAGAACTTCGGTTTCCTCCCACACTCCAAAGAAGTACAGGTTTGTAGGTTAATTGGCTTGGTATAATTGTAAATTGTCCCTAGTGTGTGTAGGATAGTGTTAAAATTGCGGGGATCGCTGGTCGGTGCGGACTCGGTGGGCCGAAGGGTCTGTTTCTGCACTATATCTCTAAACTAAACTAAACCAAAAACTAAACTAAACTAAACTAAACTAAACTAAACTAAACTAAACTAAACTAATCTATGTAAAATTATCCCAGGTTAAAGTACATCCCACAATGACAGATCAGTGACAACAGGAATTCACAAAACTCATTTGCCTCCAGTAAACATCTCCTCATTTGACCGATTTGGGCTTGGATTCAGATTTACGCTTGTATAATCCCGGCCTTGTAATTAGGTTCTCAATTGTTTACTGGAGTCTCAAGCCAGACAATGCCCGTGTTTGTCTACGTTTAAACAGAAACACCTGCCACCCCACATGGCGATTGAAACAATTTATTGTTTTTGCAGTATTGGGCACTGTAAGTTCATATGTTATTAGGCCATTCGGCTCATCGAGTCACTGAATCATGGCTGAGCTATCTTTCCCTCCGAACCCCCTTCTCCTGTCTTCTCCCCATAGTACCCGACACCTTTACTAATAAAGAACCTGTCAACCTCCATTTTAAAAATACCCAATGACTTGGCCTCCACAGCCGTCCGTGACAATGAATTCCACAGATCCACCAACATCTGACTAAAGAAATTCCTCCTCATCTACTTTCTAAAGATAAGTCTTTTTAATCTGAGGCTGTGCCCTCTGGTCCTAGACTCTCTCACGAGTCCACATCCACTCTCTCCAGGACTTTCACTATTTGGTGAATTTCATTGAGGTCCCCTCTCATCCTTCTAAACTCCAGTGAGTACAGGCCCAGTGCCCAGATGCTGAGGGTTTTACGACTCAACTGATGGAGGTCCAGATGATATCTGAGGATCAGGAGATTCAGACCTGTTGAGTCAAGAGTCAAGAGTGTATACTTGTCAAATGTACCAACAACGGAATAATGAGATTCTTATTGACTGCAGCTTGAACAGACCTTTAAATGCAATCTGATGGTGCAGCGGGTGGAGCTGCTGCCTCACAGTGCCGGGGACCCTGGTTCGATCCTGACCTTGCGCGCTGTCTGTGTGGAGTTTGCACGTTCTCCCTGTGACCCCGTGGGTTTCCTCCGGGCGCTCTGCTTTCCTCTCACATCCCAAAGACGTGCGGGTTTGTAGGTTAATTGGGCCTATGAATTGCTCCATGTGTGCAGGAGGTGGATGTGAAAGTGGGATAACATTAATTAATTAAGTGGGAGAACATTAGAACTAGTGTGAACGGGTGATCGCTGCTTGGCACGGACTCAGTGGGCC
Source organism: Rhinoraja longicauda (assembly GCF_053455715.1). NCBI lineage: Eukaryota > Metazoa > Chordata > Chondrichthyes > Rajiformes > Arhynchobatidae > Rhinoraja > Rhinoraja longicauda. The sequence goes on along the minus strand of NC_135961.1, from coordinate 62,257,290 downwards.
GAAGAGCCTGATTCCATGCTCTATCGAAGGAGACTTACTGGTGGACTTTAGGAGGAGAGGAGCACACCCATGTCCCCTGTCTCCATCAAGGGTGTGGATGTGCAGTTTACCAGGGAGTACAAGTACCTTGGAGTGTAACTGGACGGGTCCAGGAACGCTGAGGCCCTGTACAAGAAGGGACAGAGCCGGCTGTACTTTCTGAAGAGTCTCCGCCCGGGACGGGAGGCGGGTTGCTACGCAACCTCCGTTAGGCGGCGCCTGGGCCTCCGGGTCTACACTGTCCGGACCTACACTGTCCGGACCTACAGCGTCCGGGCCTACACTGTCCGGGCCTACACTGTCCGGACCTACACTGTCCGGGCCTACAGCGTCCGGGCCTACAGCGTCCGGGCCTACACTGTCCGGACCTACAGCGTCCGGGCCTATAGCGTCCGGGCTTACACTGTCCGGACCTACAGCGTCCGGGCCTACACTGTCCGGACCTACACTGTCCGGACCTACAGCGTCCGGGCCTACACTGTCCGGACCTACACTGTCTGGGCCTACAGCGTCCGGGCCTACAGCGTCCGGGCCTACACTGTCCGGACCTACAGCGTCCGGACCTACAGCGTCCGGGCCTACACTGTCCAGACCTACACTATCTGGACCTACAGCGTCCGGGCCTACACTGTCCCGGCGATCAGCGATCCCTGTGCACTCAGGCATTCAAAATCTTTGATTTCAGGGTGGAAATGTCAAAGACTGGGGGGCACATCTTTAAGGTGAGAGGGACAAAGTTTAAAGGAGAGGTGTGGGCCAAGTATTTACTCAGAGATTGGTGGGTGCCTAGGTGCAAGTAGAAGCAGATACGATAAGTGTTACAGATACGAAGCATTTCACTGTACTTGTGACAATAATCATAGTGAATCTTAGAGGCATTTAAGAGGCTTTTAGATACCTACATTAACTAGGAACAGTTTTGGGACATGTAATAGATTTGAACGCTGTTCCAGGTGTGGACTCCTATATATCAGCGAGACCAAGCGCAGGCTCGGCGATCGTTTCGCTGAACACCTCACCTCTGTCCGCCTAGGCCTACTTGATCTCCCGGTTGCCTAGCACTTTAACTCCCCCTCCCATTCCCACCCTGACCTTTCTGTCCTGGGCCTCCTCCATTGTCAGAGTGAGGCCCACTGCAAATTGGAGGAGCAGCACCTCGTATTTCAAACAACCCCAGCGGTATGAACATTGACTTCTCTAACTTCAAGTAACCCTTGCTTTCCCTCTCTACTCCGTCCCTCCCCCACCGTAGATCTCCGACTAGTCCCACTGTCCTCCTGATTAATATTACTGACTGCACGCCCCCTTGTCACCTACCCCTCAGCTAACAATGCGCCATTCTACATTTCCTTAGCATCGTCTACTTTGATGCGCCAATTTCACACCTTACACTTCCTTATCTCTGGACTCCCTCTCCCCTGAGTTTCAGTCTGAAGAAGGGCCGCGACCCGAAGCGTCACCCATTCCTTCTCTCCGGAGATGCTGCCTGCCCCGCTGGGTTACTCCAGCTTTTTGTGTCTATCTTCGCTGTAAATCCGCATCTGCAGATTTGAACATATGGATTGGAATTCCAAAGCAGCAGGAATACAGAGTACCTGTGTTGGGGAGAGCACTTCAAAGAGCCACAGCAAACAATCTGGTTTTATCGACCGACATCATTAGATTTCACTCTGTAGCAGGTGGACTGCTACACCACACATATTCCAAATCCTTCAGGTATGGCCTGTTGAGTGCTTCCAGAAATAAGATACAGGTCTGTTGCCCGGATAACAAACCTTGCGTGGTCAGCCGAGTTTACTTTAGCAGAGCATTTTGCCGGTCAAAATAGTCGGGTGTGTCTTATCGAAATGTATAAGATTATTAAGGGGTTGGACACGCTAGAGGCAGGAAACATGTTCCCAATGTTGGGGGAGTTCAGAACAAGGGGCCACAGTTTAAGAATAAAGGGTAGGCCGTTTAGAACTGAGATGAGGAAAAACTTTTTCAGTCAGAGAGTTGTGAATCTGTGGAATTCTCTGCCTCAGAAGGCAGTGGAGGCCAATTGTCTGAATGCATTCAAGAGAGAGCTGGATAGAGCTCTTAAGGATAGCAGAGTCAGGGGGTATGGGGAGAAGGCAGGAACGGGGTACTGATTGAGAATGATCAGCCATGATCACATTGAATGGCGGTGCTGGCTCGAAGGGCCGAATGGCCTCCTCCTGGCCTACCCCTTATTCTTAAACTATGGCCCCTTGTTCCTATTGTCTATTGTCTGTTGATACTCTAGTTTAGTTTCGAGAGACAGCGCGGTAATACCGTTGGCCCTTTGGACAACCGAGTCCGTGCCGACCTGGCGATCCCCGCGCACTAAACACTATCCCACACACACTGGGGATAATTGACATCTCTACCAAGCCAATTAACCTACAAAACTGCGAGTCTTTGTAGACTGCGCGGGAGGAAACCGGAGAATCCCCGAGAAAACGCACGCGGGTCACGGGGAGAACGTGCAAACTCCGTACGGACAGCACCCGTAGTCGGGATTGAACTCGGGTCTCTGGTGTTGTGAGGTGTCCATTCTACTGCTGCGCCACTGTGCCGCCGTAAGCCATAAATCACTTCTAGTTCAGCCAGTATCAACGTTGGGGTTTTTTAAAAAATCCCCGCAAGAAGGGGAGAAGATTCCACGGCTGGGGCCTGGGTCTGTGGAGCTGGTGGCTGGGGCCTGGGTCTGTGGGGCCCACGGCTGGGGCCTGGGTCTGTGGGGCCTGTGGCTGGGGCCTGGGTCTGTGGGGCCCGTGGGTTGGGCCTGGGTCTGTGGGGCCCGTGACTGGGGCCTGGGTCTGTGGGGCCCACGGCTGGGACCTGGGTCTGAGGAGCCGGTGGCTGGGGTCTGGATCTGTGGGGCCCGTGGCTGGGGTCTGGGTCTGTGGGGCCTGTGGCTGGGGCCTGGGTCTGTGGGGCCCGTAGCTGGGGCCTGGGTCTGTGGAGCCGGTGGCTGGGGCCCGGGTCTGTGGAGCCCGGCGGCTGGCGGTCGATGATGGCGCCGACTGCGAACGAGGACGGACACGTGGAAGTGAGGACGCCGCTGCCGGGGGAAGGAACAACGGAGGACCGGCGTGAGGGGAGGGGGAGGGGGAGAAGAACAAAGGGGGAACTGGCGCGGGGGGGGGAGTAGAATTTGTAACTCTGTAAGCGCCCTTTATGGGCGACTATTGGCATACCGTGGCACGGTTTGCAAGCAAAGAATTGTGACAATGAAGTATTCAATTCAGATTAGAACCATGTCACCTTCTGGCATCGGCTTTGACTCTAACTGGGCTGAGAATGCTACTCTGTTTAGTTCATCAACCTACTTCACGTAAATCTTGTACTGTTTCCAAATGCAAAACAGCCTTGCCGTCTCCATCACACCCCTGCTGACATGTACACCATCTGTGATGATATTAAATGCATCTGCTTTGATTTTCCTGTCCCCAACACAGATGCTTGCTGGGTTTCAGACAACCTGTGGACACAGAGTGCTGGGGTAACTCAGCGGGTCAGGCAGCATCTCCGCCGAACAGGATGCTTTGCGTCGGAAAACCTCCAGACCCGAAACCACGCCCGTTCCTTTTCCTCCGGGGATGCTGCCTGACCCGCTGAGTTACTCCAGTGCTTTGTGTGTGTCTTCAATGCAAACGAGCATCTGTAGTTCCTTCCGACACAGGCGCACTGCAAGTTTGGTTTGGTTTATCTTTTACAGATAGGGCATGGAAACAAGCCCTTCGGCCCACCGAGAAATTAAAACTGAGGTGAGAAGGAATCTTTTTCACCCAGAGAGTTGTGAATTTGTGGATTTCTCTGCCACAGAGGGCAGTGGAGGCCAAATCACTGGATGGATTTAAGAGGGAGTTAGATAGAGCTCTAGGGGCTAGTGGAATCAAGGGATATGGGGAGAAGGCAGGCACGGGTTACTGATTGTGGACGATCAGCCATGATCACGATGAATGGCGATGCTGGCTCAAAGGGCCGAATGGCCTCCTCCTGCACCTATTTTCTATGTTTCTATGTTTCTATGAGTCCACGCCGACCATTGTTCACCAAGTACATAGGCAGTAAAGGGCACCAAGCGTGATAATAGATTCAGAGTTATCCACCTACTATCTCATCCACTCCCTAAACATTAGGAGAAAATTTCCACTCCAATGGCCTGCATAAAGTGGATGTGGAGAGGATGTTTCCACTAGTGGGAGAGGCTAGGACAAGAGGCCACAGCCTCAGAATAAAATTAACTAGGTTAATTCCAGGAATGGCGGGACTGTCATATGTTGAAAGACTGGAGCGACTAGGCTTGTATACACTGGAATTTAGAAGGATGAGAGGAGATCTTATCGAAATGTATAAGATTATTAAGGGGTTGGACACGTTAGAGGCAGGAAACATGTTCCCAATGTTGGGGGAGTCCAGAACAAGGGGCCACAGTTTAAGAATAAGGGGTAGGCCATTTAGGACGGAGATGAGGAATAACGTTTTCAGTCAGAGAGTTGTGAATCTGTGGAATTCTCTGCCTCAAAATGCAGTGGAGGCCAATTCTCTGAATGCATTCAAGAGACAGCTAGATAGAGCTCTTAAGGATAGCGGAGTCAGGGGGTATGGGGAGAAGGCAGGAACGGGGTACTGATTGAGAATGATCAGCCATGATCACATTGAATGGCGGTGCTGGCTCGAAGGGCCGAATGGCCTTCTCCTGCACCTATTGTCTATTGTCTATTGTCTAAGTCTTTCCCCCATCACAAACCGTCATCCTCTGGTTTTGATCCCCCCATTCTGGGCAAGAGACTCTGTGCGTCTACCCGATGTATTCCTCTCATGACTAGTTACTACATGATCGAAAGCAGCCCATTGCCTAGAGACTGACACTGTACCTCTGGAAGATTGCACTGTTAGTTGTATCCGCTGCACCATAGAGAGCATCCTAACACATGGCATCCCTGTGTGGTACCTCAGCTGCACGGAGGCAGAGAGGAGAGCTCTTCAGCGGGTAGTCCATAGAGCTCAGAGGACCATCGGAACACAGCTACCAGCCTTGGAGGGCATCTACAACACACGATGCCTCAGAAAAGCCACCAGCATCCACAAAGACTCTTCACACCCCTGCAACAGTCTGTTCGAACTCCTTCCATCGGGCAGACGATACAAGGCCTTCTACGCCCGCACCTCCAGACTCAGGAACAGCTTCATCCCCAGGGCCATAGCTGCTATGAACCGGTCCTGCTGAGCCGGATGGTCACATTGCACACTGAACCGGCACAGATCTACTTGCACTTTACTCTGTTTTAAAACTGTTACAATTTGTTTTGTTGGATTGTTGTTGTTTAAATTAATACTGACTAGCTAATTAATTTATTGCATCGTATGGGAGGCGCATTCCCAATCTCGTTGTACCCCTGTACAATGACAATAAAGATATATTGTATTGTATTGTATTGTATTCAAATGATCACAATGAGTCAGAAGGACAATGACAATGACACATGCATGGCACATCCATCATCATCGGCAGTCACTCGAAGTGAGTATGACTGTCCTCTCCACAGAGGATGCCCGTGTGTGACTTTTTGCAACGTGGGGAGACTGGTCCACTGACAGCCACCACACCATCCTCTGGGTCACGATCGCTCTCTAGTCGTTGGTCGGACGGTTCAGTTGCCTGATAACATCTGGGAAGAAACCGTCCCTGAATCTGGAGGTGTGCGTTTTCACACTTCCGTACGTTCCTCTTGCCTGATATGGAGAAACATCGAAACGTAGAACATGGAAACATAGAAAATAGGTGCAGGAGGAGGCCATCTGGCCCTTCGAGCCAGCACCGCCATTCGTTGTGATCATGGTTGATCGTTCACAATCAGTAACCCGTGCCTGCCTTCTCCCCATATCCCTTGATTCCGCTAGCCCCTAGAGCTCTATCTAACTCATTCCACAAGCCCCGAGAGCTCTATCTAACTAGAGGGGAGAAGAGGGAGTGACCGGGGTCACATTAATAAACCAAAGTAAGCTAAGGGGATTTCACTCTTTACTGCATGTGAACAAGTCAGGTCCCATGTTCCAGCTTAACTTCAAGGTAAAAGGTAGAAGTCAAAACCTGATTTGTCCAAATGCTGTTTTACAGTAAGTGTTTCTGGAGTGAAGATTCCTCATCATGCTGCTTGCTTCAGTGTCTCCGTGAGGTGCACAGTCTGGGGACACCTCTCAATGTATACCACCCCAGGGGTCCACATGAGTGACCAGGGTGCTTTGTTTAAACATAGGACGGCACAGAGAGATGCTACCTCACAATGTTTGCAATGCCAGAGACTCAGGTTCGATCCCGACTATGGGTGCTGTGTGTACGGAGTTTGTACGTTCTCCCCTTGACCTCCGTGGGTTTTCTCCGAGATCTTCGGTTTCCTCCCGCACTCCAAAGACGTGCAGGTTTGTAGGTTGCGTAGGAAAGAAAACTGCAGATGCTGGTTTAAATTGAAGGTGGACACAAAATGCTGGAGTAACTCAGCGGGTCAGGCAGCATCACTGGAGAGAAGGAACTGGTGCCGTTTCGGGTGGAGACACTTCTGTGCGTTTTCACGATGGCCGGGGTGAGACTGGTCCTTGATTGTGCTGCAGGAAACATGTTCCCAATGTTGGGGGAGTCCAGAACAAGGTTTAAGAATAAGGGGTAGGCCATTTAGAACTGAGATGAGGAAAAACCTTTTCAGTCAGAGAGTTGTGAATCTGTGAAATTCTCTGCCTCAGAAGGCAGTGGAGGCCAATTCTCTGAATGCATTCAAGAGAGAGCTGGATAGAGCTCTTAAGGATAGCGGAGTCAGGGGGGTATGGGGAGAAGGCAGGAACGGGGTACTGATTGAGAATGATCAGCCATGATCATATTGAATGGCGGTGCTGGCTCGAAGGGCCGAATGGCCTCCTCCTGCACCTATTGTCTACTGTCTATTGTCTATTGGCCTTGCCGAGGCAGCGTGAGGTGTGGATGGAGTCAATGGGAGGGAGGTGGGGTCGTGCTGCAGTGGCGATATTTCTTTAAGAAGTGTTCGTGTTTTTTTGGACATTACCTTCTTTAGATTTGCGTTGTGGTTCAGACTTTGGGAAGTAACGGCTTTTCCCTTTGCGCCTGCCCTGCCCCACTGCAGTGAGGAAGGAGATGAGGATCAGACGTACAACTGCAAAGATGCCAAGATAAATAGGCATCGTTGACACAATTGGGCAGTGACACTGGAATTAACCAGAAGGCAGTCACAACTAGTAACTGATAGACATAACCGGCAACTGGATTATCCTACTGCAACCAGAGGGCAGTCCTGAACTACCAGCTACCTCACTGGCGACCCTCAGACTATCCTTTCTGAAGAAGGGTCTCGACCCGAAACGTCACCCATTCCTTCTTTTTATAAGGAATTTAGAAGGATGAGAGGAGATCTTATCGAAACGTATAAGATTATTAAGGGGTTGGACACGTTAGAGGCAGAAAACGTTCCCAATGTTGGGGGAGTCCAGAACAAGGGGCCACAGTTTAAGAATAAGGGGTTGGCCATTTAGAACGGAGATGAGGAAAAAACCTTTTCAGTCAGAGAGTTGTGAATCTGTGGAATTCTCTGCCTCAGAAGGCAGTGGGGGCCAATTCTCTGAATGCATTCAAGAGAGAGCTAGATAGAGCTCTTAAGGATAGCGGAGTCAGGGGGTATGGGGAGAAGGCAGGAACGGGGTACTGATTGAGAATGATCAGCCATGATCACATCGAATGGTGGTGCTGGCTCAAAGGGCCGAAGGGCCTCCTCCTGCACCTATTGTCTATTGTCTCTTGTCTATTCTCTCCTGAGATGCTGCCTGACCTGCTGAGTTACTCCAGCATTTTGTGAATATGCAATTTGTACCAGCATCTGCAGTTATTTTCTTACTCAGACTATCCTTGTTCGGACTTTACTGGCTTTACCTTGCACTGAACGTTATCCCCTTATCATGTGTCTGTAGACTGCATATGGTTTTATTATAATCATGTATTGTCTTACCGCTGATAGACACAAAATGCTGGAGTAACTCAGCGGGTCAGGCAGCATCTCAGGGGAGAAGGAATGGGCGACGTTTCGGGTCCAGACCCTTCTTCAGACTGGTCAGGGATAAGGGAAACGAGAGATTATGGACGGTGATGTGGAGAGAGATAAAGAACAATGAATGAAAGACGTGCAAAAAAAGTAACGGTGATAAAGGATAAACACTGACAATGGAGGAGACCGAGGACAGAAAGGTCAGTGCAGGAATGGGAAGGAGAATTAAAGTGTCCAGCAAACGGGAGACCAGGTTGGTTCAGGCGGGCTGAGCCAAGGTGTTCAGCCAAACGATCGCCCAGTCTGCGTTTGGTCTCGCCGATGTATGAGAGTCCACATCTTGAACAACGGATACAGCAGATGAGGTTGGAGGAGGTGCAAGTGAACCTCTGCCTAACCTGAAAGGATTGTTGGGATCCCTGAACAGAGTCGAGAGAAGAGGTTTTAGATGTAGATTTTTTAGATTTAGAGATACAGCGCGGAAACAGGCCCTTCGGCCCACCGAGTTCGCGCCGCCCAGCGATCCCCGCACACTAACACTATCCTACACACACTTGGGATGATTTTTACATTTACCCAGGCAATTAACCTACATACCTGTACGACTTTGGAGTGTGGGATGAAACCGAAGATCTCGGAGAAAACCCACGCGACAGGTGTTGCATCTTCTGCGGTTGCAGGGGAAGGTACCTGGGGAGGGGGTGGTTTGGGTGGGAAGGGATGAGTTAACCAGGGAGTTGCGGAGGGAACGGTCTCTGCGGAAGGCGGAAAGGGGTGGAGATGGGAAGATGTGGCTAGTGGTGGGATCCCGTTGGAGGTGGCCGATATTTCGGAGGATTATGTGGTGTATGCGATGGCTGATGGGGTGGAAGGTGAGGACTAGGGGGACTCTGTCTCTGTTGCGACTAGGGGGAGGGTGAGCAAAGGCGGAGCTGCGGGGTACCGAGGAGGCACGAGTGAGGGCCTCATCCACGATGGGAGAGGGGAATCCCCCGTTCCCTAAAGAATGAGGCCATGCGTGCGGGGATCGCTGGTCGGCGCGGACTCGGTTTGCCGAAGGGCCTGATTCCATGCTGTAATCTCTAAAGTAAAACACCGTTGCGCATGGGCGCCATTTTAGCCGACTGTACGTGTTGTGGTTTTTGACAAGAACACTCCTTGGCTTCAAGTTCCACTTGCAAGGATCCAAGATGAAAAGGCAATGCCTGCATTGAACCCAAGTCGCCAGGTAATACCTGTGGGAACATGTTCTCCTGACGTGGGGGAGGAAATCTGCAGACAGTCGTGCTTTTGTGACGCAGGAGGAGGTGGGTGTAACAGAATAAGTGTGAGAACAAACATATTTCATCCAAGAACTCTCTCCACACTTTTAGTAAAATCAATCATCCTTTGAAAATGATTGCACTTTAAATACTGATTTTCGTAAGCGCTAAGTGCAGTCAGACACAATCGCTCTGCAAATCCTTTCCGTCTAAAAGGACTGGGGGCGTGGTGTTGTGCAATCTTAAACGTGTGTCAATTCCACCGTTGTTTTTCAAATAAAACTTTCCTTTATTTACAATATTAAACGGCAAGGATATCGAGGGGAGGGTTGGTGTGCTAGAACTCGGAGATAGGATGTAGGATGTGGCTTCAGATCACACTTTAGAGACACTAGTGCTCAAAGATGTCGGTAAGAATTTCATTGTTTCTATCTGGGACAGATGAAATAAAAAATTAAAAAATTGTCTCTTGACTCTTGACATCGGTCCGAAGCAAAGATACTAGAGGAGCAAGATGAACCACTCCGTCGAAATCGCCTATACTGAAGTGTAGCGCGCAAAGGAGCGTAACGTCCGCCATTTTAGTAAGCAAAACCCGCCGTCCGTTATGCCTCTCGCAGTGTAGTCAGTGTTTTGGGGGAACAGTATGTGTGATCGCAGCGGTAGAGTTGCTGCTTTACAGCGAATGCAGCGCCGGAGACTCAGGTTCGATCCTGACTACGGGTGCTGCACTGTAAGGAGTTTGTACGTTCTCCCCGTGACCTGCGTGGGTTTTCTCCGAGATCTTCGGTTTCCTCCCACACTCCAAAGACGTACAGGTATGTAGGTTAATTGGCTGGGTAAAAATGTTATAAAAAAAATTGTCCCTAGTGGGTGTAGGATAGTGTTAATGTACGGGGATCGCTGGGCGGCACGGACTTGGTGGGCCGAAAAGGCCTGTTTCCGGCTGTATATATATGATATGATATGATATGATATGATATGATGATAACATTAAAATGCAGAATATATCTCATCTATCAATTCACAGATTTTTGTTATTTTTCTTTTTAAATGTTTGTGCAAGTTTCTGCCTACTAAAATGGCGCCGTGACGTACTACTGTTTTTAGGGTCGAGTGGTCTATCTTGCTCCTCTAGTACCTTTGGTCTGAAGAAGGGTCCCACCCAGAAACGACCCCTATCCATGTTCTCCAGAGATGCTGCCGGACACGCTGATTACTCCAGCACTTTGTGTCTTTTTAAATTAATACTAGACCAAGTGGACCTGTTGGGCCCAAACCTCTCCTGCATTGGTGCAGCATCCTGTCCTCCCCCTCCTCTCTCCTCAACCCCCCCTCTCCCTTCTCCCCCACTCCCCCCTTCCCCCCTCCCTCCCTCCTCCCCTCCCCCTCCCCTCCTTTTAAACTTTAAAATGTGAATAACTTGAAAAATATAACACCGATTTCAATAAAACTACTGGCATTATCACTAAAGTGACAATGGTGAGTAAGGTGGGCCTAAAATTGTCACGCTATCGTGTACCGTTTTGGCTGAAGTTCAGTCACAAACAAGATAACAAACGAGAGTTTTAGTATATAGATTTACCAATATTTCAAGAAGAGAGAGTTAGATTTAGCTTTTAGCACTAAGACAATCAAGGGATATGGGGGAAAAGCTGGAACAGATTACTGATTTTGGATGATCAGCCATGATCACATTGAATGGCGGTGCTGGCTCGAAGGGCCGAATGGCCTACTCCTGCACCTATTTTCTATGTTTCTATGAAAATATCTGCTCTGCCAAGGCAGTGCCCCATTGCTGGCCTATTGAGCTATGAAGAAGAATCCTGACCCGAAACATCACCTATCTATGTTTACCAGAGATGCTGTCTGACCTATTGGTGCAGCGGTAGAGTTGCTGCCTTACAGCGAATGCAGCGCCGGAAACCCGGGATCAATTCCGACTACGGGCGCTGTCTGGACGGAGTTTGTACGTTCTCCCCGTGACCTGCGTGGATTTTCTCCGAGATCTTCGGTTTCCTCCCACACTCCAAAGACGTACAGGTTTGTAGGTTAATTGGCTTGGTAAATGTAAAAAATTGTCCCTAGTGTGTGTAGGATAGTGTTAATGTACGGGGATCGCTGGTCAATGGACAATAGACAATAGGTGCAGGAGTAGGCCATTCGGCCCTTTGAGCCAGCACTCGGCGCGGACCCGGTGGGCCGAAGGGCCTGTTTCCACGCTGTATCTCTAAACTAAAAAAAACTAAATCTAAACTATTGAGTAATGAAGAAGGGACCTGACCCAAAACGTCACCTATCCATGTTCCCCTGAGATGCTGCTCGTAGCGCTAATTACTCCAGCACTTTGCGTCTTTTAAAAATAATAATATATTCTGCTGAGCTAAGGTAGTGCCTTAATGGTGTGTTGGCTGTCTTTCATATGAGGCACTAAATTCAGGCTATGGCTGCTGTTTAAGGAGGATGCAAAAATTATACTTGATTTCCTAGAAGGAATTAGAGCAGTTTCCAATGTGCCAGCCTTCATTACGTACTTCACAAAATGCTGGAGTAACTTAGCAGGTCAGGCAGCATCTCAGGAGAGAAGGAATGGGTGACGTTTCGGGTCGAGACCCTTCTGCAGACTGAGGCATTGGTCTGAAGAAGGGTCCCGACCCGAAACGTCACCCATTCCTTCTCTCCAGAGATGCTGCCTGACCTGCTGAGTTACTCCAGCATTTTGTGAAATAAATACCTTCGATTTGCACCAGCATCTGCAGTTATTTTCTTACATCTTTCATTACTTACTGATCACATTTCTCTAACTGTACCAAAAGCTTACGGTGCAGAATTGGATTGCTTCCTTCCAACAATTCCAACAATAGTTAAATTCTAATAATTTATTTACTAATCGTAACATACTTTGGATATCTCATAGTTAGGATGGACGCTACAATGATTTTCAATCAAGGGAACTACCCCATTGTTGACATCGGACTTTGTCTATGGAACTGATGATCTACAAGCTATCTTCTACAATCTATCTTCCCCTTTTCTTTACTATTGTACTTGAGTTTGACTTGCTTTTTTTTATTATCATAACGGTAGCGCAGCGGTAGAGTTGCTGCTTTACAGCGAATGCAGCGCCGGAGACACAGGTTCGATCCTGACTACGGGTGCTGCACTGTAAGGAGTTTGTACGTTCTCCCCGTGACCTGCGTGGGTTTTCTCCGAGATCTTCGGTTTCCTCCCACACTCCAAAGACGTACAGGTATGTAGGTTAATTGGCTGGGTAAATGTAAAAATTGTCCCTAGTGGGTGTAGGATAGTGTTAATGTATGGGGATCACTGGGCGGCACGGACTTGGAGGGCCGAAAAGGCCTGTTTCCGGCTGTAGATATATGATATGATATTATTTAAAAACAATATTTACAATGCAATAAAACAAAACAGACCCCACCACCAGAATACAATACAAACAAATATACCAAAAGAAACTATCGTACAACTATATTACAATCCCCATCCAGGATGCATCCAATCCCCGTGGTGCCCAGCGGTCCCGGAAATCCCCCAGGGTGCCCGTGGGCAGCGCGTAGTCCCTCTCTAACACCACCCGGGCGCGGACGTAACCCCGGAAAAGGGGCAGGCAGCCGGCTCGGGCAGACAGGATGAGAGGGGATCTTATCGAAACGTATAAAATTATTAAGGGGTTGGACACATTAGAGGCAGGACACATGTTCCCAATGTTGGGGGAGTCCAGAACCAGGGGCCACAGTTTAAGAATAAGGGGTAGGCCATTTAGAACAGAGATGAGGAAAAACTTTTTCAGTCAGAGAGTTGTGAATCTGTGGAATTCTCTGCCTCAGAGGGCAGTGGAGGCCAATTCCCTGAATACATTCAAGAGAGAGCTAGATAGAGCTCTTAAGGATAGCGGAGTCAGGGGGTATGGGGAGAAAGCAGGAACGGGGTACTGATTGAGAATGACCAGCCATGATCACATTGAATGGCGGTGCTGGCTCGAAGGGCCGAATGGCCTACTCCTGCACCTATTGTCTATTGTCTATTGACAGGCAGCATCTCTGGAGAGAGGGAATGGTTCTTGATTAGTAAGGGTGTCAAAGGTTATGGGGAGAAGCTGGATCAGCTATGATTGAATGGAGGAGTAGACTCGATGGGCCGAATGGCCTGCGTCTGTTCCAATGATTTAGAAAATAGAAGAGACTATTCAGCCCTTTGAGACTGTTCTGCCTTTCAGTTAGATGATGGCTGATTGGTCTCTTCACTCCAGTGATATACTCGCTGAATAAAACTCTTTTAAAAGTCTTCAATCAACCTCACGGTGGCCGATTCTTTTGGGAAATCAGTTCCTTTTCGATGAAGGAATGAATCACCACATCAGCTAAACGCTCCAACTTTAAAGTTAGCTTTAAAGTTAATTTTAAAGTCATTGCTTTTGGAGAACCAACAGGATGCGCGGCACGGCGGTGCAGCGGTAGAGTTGCTGCCTCACAGCGCCAGAGACTCGGGATAAATCCTGACTGCGGGCGCTGTCTGTACGGAGTTTGCACCTTCTCCCCGTGACCTGCGTGGGTTTTCTCCGGGCGCTCCGGTTTCCTCCCGCACTCCAAAGGCGTGCAGGTTTTGTGGCTTCGGTAAAATTGTAAATTGTCCCTAGTGTGTGGTGGAATGTGTTAGCCTGCGGGGGTCGCTGGTCGGCGCGGACCCGGTGGGCCGAAGGGCCCGTTTCCGCCCTGTATCTCCAAACTAAACCAAAACGAAAGCCGGAGGAAATCAATCTTCACTGTTTTCCAGCTCCTTTCACCAGAGTTCTGGGTTCGCGGTACAAATGCTTCGGTTCCAGTCCGAAACTTGGCAGCTTAGAAATGAAAATTCATTCAATCAATCAATTGCTAAAATAACTAATATCGGACTGTCAATCAGAAAGAGAAAGCGGCTGTCTTTAATGTTTAGTTTAGTTTAATTTAGTTCATTGTCATGTGTACCGAACTTTTTTGTTGCGCGCTAACCAGTCAGCGGAAAGACAATACACGATTACAATCGATCCATATGCAGTGTACAGGGTCATGATAAGGGGATAATATACCTGAAAGCCAGTCTGTGTATGACACCAGATCCAGCGTACTGCAGGCGGATCTTAACTATCCTCTGAAATAGCCATGCGAGCTACTTTCATTTAGTTTAGATTAGTTTAGAGATACTGCGCGGAAACAGGCCCTTCGGCCCACCGGGTCCGCGCCGACCAGCGATCCCCCATACACTAACACTATCCTACACACACTAGGGACAAGTGACAATCTTTACCAAAGCCAATTAACTTACAACCTGTAAGTCTTTGGAGTGTGGGCGGAAACCGGAGTACCTGGAGAAAACCCACGCAGGTCACGGGGAGCTCATTCCATAGACAATAGACAATAGGCGCAGGAGGAGGCCATTCGACCCTTCGAGCCAGCACCGCCATTCAATGTGATCATGGCTAATACACCCACCACCCTTTGTAGTCTTTGCTTTGTGCTGCCTAATATATGGCTCTGTAATTAAATTTGACATATTATTCTCTATACTTTTTTCCAATTTTCCATTTAAAAGTTACTCCAGCATTTTGTGTTTACCTTCTATATAAAATTATGTGAGGCATGGATAGGGTAGACGGTCAGAACCTTCTTCCCAGGAGGGAAATGCATGACCAGAGGGCATGGCTTTAAGGCGAGAGGGGCAAATTGTAAAGGAAGTGCAGGGCAAGTTTTTTACACAGAGGATGGTGGGTGCCTGGAACGGTTGCCAAAGGTAGTGGTGAAGGCAGATGCAACAGTGGTGTTTAAGAGGCTTTCAGATAGGCACGTGGATAGGCATGGAGGGACATAGATAACACGAAGGCAGACGAAATGAGCTTAAAGGCATCATATTTGGCACAGACTTAGCAAATTTGCAGATGATACAAAGCTGGGTGGTAGTGTGAGCTGTGAGGAAGATGCTATGAGGTTGCAGGGTGACTTGGACAGGTTGTGTGAGTGGGCGGATGCATGGCAGATGCAGTTTAATGTGGATAAGTGTGAGGTTATCTACTTTGGTGGTAAGAATAGGAAGGCGGATTATTATCTGAATGGTGTCAAGTTAGGAAAAGGGGACGTACAACGAGATCTGGGTGTCCTAGTGCATCAGTCACTGAAAGGAAGCATGCAGGTACAGCAGGCAGTGAAGAAAGCCAATGGAATGTTGGCCTTCATAACAAGAGGAGTTGAGTATAGGAGCAAAGAGGTCCTTCTGCAGTTGTACAGGGCCCTAGTGAGACTGTACCTGGAGTACTGTGTGCAGTTTTGGTCTCCAAATTTGAGGAAGGATATTCTTGCTATTGAAGGCGTGCAGCGTAGGTTTACTAGGTTAATTCTCGGAATGGCGGGACTGTAATATGTTGAAAGACTAGAGCGACTAGGCTTGTACACACTGGAATTTAGAAGGATGAGAGGGGATCTTATCTAAACATATAAGATTATTAAGGGGTTGGACACGTTAGAGGCAGGAAACATGTTCCCAATGTTGGGGGAGTCCAGAACCAGGGGCCACAGTTTAAGAATAAGGGGTAGGCCATTTAGAACGGAGATGAGGAAAAACATTTTCAGTCAGAGAGTTGTAAATCTGTGGAATTCACTACTTCAGAAGGCAATGGAGGCCAATTCTCTGAATGCATTCAAGAGAGAGCTAGATAGAGCTCTTAAGGATAGCGGAGTCAGGGGGTATGGGGAGAAGGCAGGAACGGGGTACTGATTGAGAATGATCAGCCATGATCACATTGAATGGTGGTGTTGGCTCGAAGGGCCGAATGGCCTACTGAACCTATTGTCTATTGACTTTGTGGGCTGAAGGGCCTATTCCTGTGCTGTACTGTTCTACGTTCCATGTCTTGCCCGTGCCTTCAGGAAAAGAGCAGAGAGAACTTAGGAAAGTCAGGAAATTCCATTCCAAATTCCCCTCAAATAGTTAACAGCTTGATTCCCGCCTCACATGCCAAGACCGGTGCAGAATCCAGAAAATGATCGTAAAGTGACAATTCACAAATTCACAGG
The DNA here is from genome assembly GCF_053455715.1 of Rhinoraja longicauda. Taxonomy (NCBI): domain Eukaryota; kingdom Metazoa; phylum Chordata; class Chondrichthyes; order Rajiformes; family Arhynchobatidae; genus Rhinoraja; species Rhinoraja longicauda. The sequence goes on along the minus strand of NC_135961.1, from coordinate 62,240,868 downwards.
GATCATTTTAATTTGTGGGAAAAACAGCCTTGTGGAATTGCTTTTGCATCCTGTCCAATAATAGTTTCTGGAGACCCAAGGAATTGCAGAAGATGCTAGTTCACAATTTTTTTTGTTGTAAACCACGCACAAAGTGCTGGAGCAACTCTGCAGGTCAGGCAGCTTCTCTGGAGGCTGCGAATAGGTGACGTTTCGGGTCAGGAATCTTCTTCAGACTTGTTAATAATAGTTTCCACCGGATTCGGCTGGCTGTAAATTTGAGCAAGGTGTAAAACTAGGTGCGGCACTTAAGATTTACCAGATTATTAAAAAAGCCCGGGTTAAAAGCGCCTCCTCTAATTGTTTCAAGAAGTTTACTCTGGGTTTCAGAACTGAGCTTGCCAGGAACAAAAAAAAAGACTTTAAATTTTGGGCGACATCGTTTGGAAATTCTGTTCAGCATTCCTTCCATTCATAGAACAAATTATCAGCTGCGAGAGTGGATGATTGCTTTTGAACACTGAGCCCGTGTTATTCCTGCCTTGTGACCATCATGCTAAACACATTATATGGTAATGTTAGCACATTGTACTCTGCCTCTGCAATTCAGCTCCATTGGCTTCAAGGGCCTTGTTCTTCACAGGCAATATTTAACACATTGACACCATTACGCGGTGTGTTTCGCACTACCGAGTGTGAATACATTTCTCTCGGCTGCTGTGTCATTCAAGGCTGTTTCACAAAGATGCACTCAGTTTACCAAACGGAACTAGCTTGCGACTGAACCATCCTATCACTGACTAGACCTACCATCTGCCTCATTGGAGACCCTCAAACTATCTGTTAGTTCGACTTTAGATGGACACGTAAAGCTGGAGGAACTCGGCGGGTCAGGCAGCGTCTCTGGAGAAAAGGAAAAGGAATAGGCGATGTTTAAGGATAGAGCTCTTAAGGATAGTGGAGTCAGGGGATATGGGGAGAAGGCAGGAACGGGGTACTGATTGAGAATGATCAGCCATGATCACATTGAATGGCGGTGCTGGATCGAAGGGCCGAATGGCCTCCTCCTGCACCTATTGTCTATTGTCTATTGTCTATTGAGGCCCCGTCTAACTGTTTCTTAAATGTTGGGATAGTCTCTGCCTCAACTACCTCCACTGGCAGCTCGTTCCATACACCTACCACATTTTGCGTGAAAACGTTACTCCTCAGATTCCTATTAAATCTTTTCAACTTCACCTTGAACCTATGTCCTCTGGTCCTCGATCGCCTACTCTGGGCAAGAGATTCTGTACATCTACTATCAGTAAAATGATCCCTTTTAGGACCAGTTTCGAGTCTACACCCACATTGAGGATGTCAAGGCACAGCTTGTCAAACTTCTTTGGAGTAAGCTTGTTCAAAATGACGTTTCTGGTCGAAACCCTTCCTCAGACTCTGACTTCAGACTTCAGGGTCTCATGCTTGTAATCATGTACAGGCTTTTCCATGACTGGATGGCATGCAACAAAAAAGCTTTACACTGTGATAGACACAAAATGCTGGGTTAACTCAACGGGTCAGGCAGTATCTCGGGAGAAACTCGGGAGAAACTCGGGAGAAACCGCGGCACGGTAGCGCAGCGGTAGAGTTGCTGCTTTACAGCGAATGCAGCGCCGGAGACTCAGGTTCGAACCTGACTACGGGTGCTGCACTGTAAGGAGTTTGTACGTTCTCCCCGTGACCTGCGTGGGTTTTCTCCGAGATCTTCGGTTTCCTCCCACACTCCAAAGACGTACAGGTATGTAGGTTAATTGGCTGGGTAAATGTAAAAATTGTCCCTCGTGGGTGTAGGATAGTGTTAATGTGCGGGGATCACTGGGCGGCACGGACTTGGAGGGCCGAAAAGGCCTGTTTCCGGCTGTATATATATGATATGATATGATAAAAGGAATAGGCGACGTTTCGTTTCGGGTCGAGACCCTTCTTCAGACTCGACCCAAAACGTCACCTATTCCTTTTCTCCTGAGTCGCTGCCTGTCCCGCAGAGTTACTCCAGCATTTTGTGTCTATCTTCGCTGTAAGCCAGCATCTGCGCTTCCTTCCTACACAGCTTTTCGCTGTGCCTCGCTCGGCACATGTGACAATAATAATTAAGCTAGTTTAGTTTAGTTTAGGCGGCACGGCAACGCAGCGGTAGAGTTGCCGCCTCACAGCGCCGGAGACCCGGGTTCGATCCCGACTACGGGTGCTGTCTGTACGGAGTTTGTACGTTCTCCCCCGTGACCTGCGTGGGTTTTCTCCGAGAACTTTGGTTTCCTTCCACACTCCAAAGACGTGCAGGTGTGTAGGTTAATAGACAATAGACAATAGACAATCGGTGCAGGAGTAGGCCATTCGGCCCTTCGAGCCAGCACTGCCATTCAATGTGATCATGGCTGATCATTCTCAATCAGTACCCCGTTCCTGCCCTTTGCCCATACACCCTGACTCCGCTATCATTAAGAGCTCTATCTAACTCTCTCTTGAAAGCATCCAGAGAATTGGCCTCCACTGCCTTCTGAGGCAGAGAATTCCACAGATTCACAACTCTCTGACTGAAAACTACAGAAGGACCTCTTATCCCCATACCCCCTGACTTGGTATCTTTGTAAAAAATGTCCCTAGTGTGCGTAGGATAGTGCTGATGCGCGTGGATCGCTGGTCGGCGCGGACTCGGTGGGCCGAAGGGCCTGTTTCCACGCCGTTTCACTAGACTAAACTGAAAACTAACTCTAAAGAAGGAAACACACCCTGCCACCCCCCCCCCTTCCCGAAACTCAGCCTGAAATGTATGAGGGCTGGCCATCAAAACTCTTACCTGGTGAAGGTTTTGTTTTGTTAAATCAAATCCTTTCGTGGTTTTTCAAACGCAGAATTCACAGCGAAGTGACTGAAGAACAAACAGGAAGAACTTGAAAAGATAGTCTCGGTGTCAGGGGTTATGGGGAGAAGGCAGGAGAGCGGGGTTGGGAGGGAGAGATAGATCAGCCAAGATTGAACGGTGGAGTAGACTTGACTTGATGGGCCGAATGGCCTAATTCCACACCTATCACCTGTGGCCTTATGGTAGTTAAGATCCAAAATGCAGAAAGCCAACTGTTATATATAATATAATATATATTATATATTATAGAATATAATATATAACTGCAATATATCACCTGGCATTTTGAAGGACTGCTGACTGATTGCACTTTGAATTATTCTAACAATGGATGAATACAAAGCCCTTTAAGTGCTAGGAAGCTGAACTAAAAACACCCAGCGATGATGATTAAATCAGCATTCAACGTGTTTTTAATCATGGGACATAAATTTGTAAAAAAATGTTGAGTTATAAATCCTTGCTGCCTCTCCCAAATGGCTCCCACCACAACCCTTTAATGTAACACCTGCACTTCCTGTCGGTGTAAACCGATACGGTTCCAAACGCTTCAGCCTGGCGCTCAAGAGAGTCGGCAGACACGGGACCATCCAGCTGAGATTTTCCCTCTGAGAGTGTTGCTAGTGCTTAGCCTTGCTCTGCAGACTTACCCACGCTGCCAGCTTTGCCTCCCACCCGCTAGTTTAGACGGAGAGGGAGGGGGAGGAGAACGAGGAGGGGGAGGAGGAAGGAGGAGGAGGAGGAAGGGGGAGGGGGAGGGGGAAGTGGAGGGGGGAGGAGGGGGAGGGGGAAGAGGAGGGGGGAGGAGGGGGGAGGAGGGGGAGAAGGAGGCAAAGGGAGGAGGAGTGGGAGGGAGAGGAGGGAGGGAGGGAGGAGGGGAGGAGGAGGGGAGGAGGGGGAGGAGGGGGGAGGGGGAGGAAGGAGGAGGAGGTGGAGGTGGAGGAGGGAGGAGGAGGAGGAGGGGAGGAGGAGGGGAGCAAGGGGGGGAGGGGGAGGAGGGGGCCGGTTCCCGCTCGCCTTTCCCGGGGTGGGGGGGAGTGAGGGAGCAGCGCCTTTCACGGAAAGCCCGGCGCTCCCCGCATCTTCATTTCGTTTAGAGATACAGCGTGGAAACAGGCCCATTCGGCCCACCGGGTCCACGCCGACCAGCGATCCCCGCACGTTAACACTATCCTACACACACAAGGGACGATTTTCACATTTACCAAGCCAATTAACCTACAAACCTGCACGTCTTTGGAGTGGGGGAGGAAACCGAAGATCTCGGACAAAACCCATGCAGGTCACGGGGAGAACGTACAAACTCCGTGCAGACAGCACGCGTGGTCGGGATCGAACCCGGGTCTCCGGCGCTGCATTCGCTGTAAGGCAGCAACTCTACCGCTGTGCTGTGCGGAAAGGAACTGCAGGTGTAGAAACAGAGAGGTCATTTCACTGGATGTTTTCAAGAGAGTGTTAGATGTGGCTCTCAGGGCTAACGGAATCAAGGAATATGGGGAAAAAGCAGGAACGGGCTACTGATTTTGGATGACCAGCCGTGATCACATTGAATGGCGGTGCTGGCTCAAAGGGCTGAATGGCCTCCTCCTGCACCTATTGTCTGTGTTTCTGTGTTTACCCCAAAGATGGTTCAGTTGCCACGGCAACTCAGCGGGATGGGCGTCACCTCAGGAGAGAAGGAATGGGTGAAGTTTTGGGTCGAGACCCTTCTTCAGACTTCTTCGGTCTGCCTGTCCCGCTGAGTTACTCCAACATTTTGTGTCCATCTTCCTTACTGAACGTCTTGGTATGGTATCAGCATGATTGTTTTAAAAAATGCGCTCAGCTTACTGACTGAGCTAGCTTGCGACTGAACCACCCCATCACCAACTAGAGGGCGTTCCGGGCTGGTGTCATGACTGAATGATGGAGTACACTTGATGGGCCGAATGGCCCAATTCTACTCCTATCATTTATGACCTTATGACACTGAAGTGGAGTGTACGTGAGTGAGCGGCACGGTGGCGCAGCGGTAGAGTTACTGCCTCACAGCACCAGAGACCTGGGTTCGATCCCGACCACGGAGTTTGTACGTTCTCCCCGCGACCTGCGTGGGTTTTCTCCGGGTGCTCCGGTTTCCTCCCACACTCCAAAGACGTGCAGGTTTGTAGGTTGATTGGCTCGGTGCAATTGTAAAGCGTCCCCAGTGTGTGCAGGATAGCGTTAGCGTGCGAGGATCGCTGGTCGGCACGGACTCGGTGGACCGAAGGGCCTGTTTCCGCGCTGCGTCTCTAAGCTAAACTCTACGAAACCTGCAACCAACCCCAGCTAGGGGGAAGCCAAACATTTTCACGCGGAAACAGCGCAAATTATAAATCCTGGGTGTGTTCTGAAAGAAAGAAAGAGAGCGGGTGGCAATGTTCTTCAGCAAGACTGCTTTTCCAGCGTTCAAGGCCTGCCAGTGTCATTAAATAATTTCAGGGGAGCGCTGCTCAATTCATCCCCCATTGAGTGGAAAAACACATGGCCGAGATGCAGAAAACAGACCTACCTCGAGGCCTAGTGCAAATGGAAAGAGCACGCCTGGTCATTTTTCCACAGATACCTTGTAGAACCATAGGTGCACTGTAGTCTCTTGCCTAGAATAGGTGAATCGAGGGCCAGAGGAAACATAGGAACATGGACAATAGGTGCAGGAGTAGGCCATTCGGCCCTTCGAGCCAGCCCCGCCATTCAATATGATCGTGGCTGATCATCCACAATCAGTACCCCGTTCCTGCTTTCCCCTCATATCCCTTGACTCCGTTAGCCCAAAGAGCCAAATCTAACTCTCTCTTGAAAACATCCAGTGAATTGGCCTCCACTGCCTTCTGTGGCAGAGAATTTCACAGACTCACAACTCTCTTTGAGTGAAAAAGTTTTTCCTCATCTCAGTCCCAAAAGGCCTACCCCGTATTCTTAAACTGTGTGACCCCTGGTTCTGGACTCCCCCAACATCGGGAACGTTTTTCCTGCAACTAGCCTTCCCTACATAAGTTTGAAGTGAAGGGGAAAAGATTTAATAGGAATCTGTGGGAGTAACTTTTTCACATAAAGGGTGGCGGGTGTATGGAACAATCTGCAAGAGGAGGCAGTTGAGGCTGGGATTATCTCAACGATTAAGAAACAGTTAGATCGGTACATGGATAGGACGGGTTTGGAGGGATATGGACCAAACGTGGGCAGGTGGGACTAGTGTAGCTGGGGCATGTTGGCCGGTGTGGGCAAGTTGGGCCAAAGGGCCTGTTTCCACGCTGTATCACTCTATGACTCTCTGTGACTCTATGACTTGAAGGCTGTTTGCTTTCCATAAGGCGAAAGTGCTCGAAAGAAACGGCCCAAAGTGGGAATAATATGTCAATTGTAGTAAAATAAGGTTCATGCAGAGTTTAAACACATGTTACATTATCTAACCTTTATTCATTTTTGCAGTAAAAATCTTTTTTTTAAAATTAAATCGGTGTATTATTTATACCACATGTGTGGAAGTAAAATGGTAACCGACAATAGCAGCTGGATGCCTCCAGGTTTCTGAAGTTTGTTTCAACGCCTTCACAGTTCGAAGCTCAAAGTTCCGCTCACCCTGTTAGGAGCCAAAGCTGCGATCTGCCAGAGAAGGAGCAAGGTGATCCATTAGATGTGATGAATAGTGTCGTTTAGTTTAGAGAAACAGCGTGGAAACAGGCCCTTCGGCCCACTGGGTCCGCGCCGACCAGCGATCCCCACACATTAACACTATCCTACACACACTAGGGACAATAGGGCGGCACGGCGGCGCAGCGGTAGAGTTGCTGCCTTACAGCGAATGCAGCGCCGGAGACCCGGGTTCGATCCCGACTACGGGCGCCGTCTGTACGGAGTTTGTACGTTCTCCCCGTGACCTGCGTGGGTTTTCTCCGAGATCTTCGGTTTCCTCCCACACTCCAAAGATGTGCAGGTATGTAGGTTAATTAGCTTGGTAAATGTTAAAATTGTCCCTAGTGGGTGTAGGATAGTGTTAGTGTGCGGGGATCGCTGGGCGGCGCCAACCCGGTGGGCCGAAGGGCCTGTTTCCACGCTGTATCTCTAAATCAAAAAAAAAAATCTAATATCTTTACACATACGCCAAGCCGATGAACCTACGGACAGCACCCGTAGTCAGGATCGAACCTGAGTTTGTAGGTTGGTTTAGTTCAGTGAGTTTGTAGGTTGGTTTAGTTTAGTGATACAGCGCGGAAACAGGCCCTTCGGCCCACCATGTCCGCGCCGCCCAGCGATCCCTGCTGTGTCTCTAAAATTAAAAGTGACTAAACCATAATTCAATTTTCTGACAAATATTATTCCTCACTGAACTGGATAATATAAACTAGTAATAGAAACGTAAGATTTTAATAGGAATATATGGACAATTTTGGAGGTTGAAGGGAACCCTGAGAGAAGTATATAAAATTATCAGACTCAGTCTGAAGAAGGGTCTCGACCCGAAACGTCACCCATTCCTTCTCTCCTGAGATGCTGCCCAACCCGCTGAGTTACTCCAGCATTTTGTGTCTACCTTCAGTGGCATAGATAGGGCAGACTGTCAGAATCTTAATCCCAGAGTAGAAATGTCAAAAACTAGAGGCCATAGCTTTTCAGGTGAGAGAGGCAAAATTTAAAGGAGTTGTACGGGGCAAGTTTTTTCTCAGTAAAACTCGAACATAGAACATAGAACATAGCAGGAGAGTCTAGGACTAGAGGTCATAGCCTCAGGATTAAAGGGCGCTCTTTCACAAAGGAGGTGAGGAGGAACTTCTTTAGTCAGAGGGCAGTTCATTTAGTTTTTTTAGTTTTGAGATACAGCGCAGAAACAGGCCCTTTCGGCCCACCGGGTCCGCGCCGACCAGCGATCCCCGCACACTAACACTATCCTACACACACTAGGGACAGTTTTTTTACATTTACCAAGCCAATTAACCTACAAACCTGCACGTCTTTGGAGTGTGGGAGGAAACCGAAGATCTCGGAGAAAACCCACGCAGGTCACGGGGAGAACGTACAAACTCCGTACAGACGGCGCCCGTAATCGGGATCGAACCCGGGTCTCCGGCGCTGCATTCGCTGTAAGGCAGCAACTCTACCGCTGCGCCACCGTGCCGCCCTGTGGAATCTGTGGAACTCATTGCCACAGAGGGCTGTGGAGGCCAAGCCAGTGGATATTTCTAAGGCAAAGGTAGACAAATTCTTGATTAGAACGGGTGTCAAGGTTCATGGGGAGAAGGCAGGAAAATGGGATCCGGAGGCAGAGATCAGCCATGATTGAATGGCGGAGTGGGCTCGATGGGCCGAGTGGCCTGATTCTACTCCTATAACTTGTGAACTTGTGAACATGAAAGCAAGTTTCACTGAGGGACCGTTGCTCTTTTGCAACGTGCCTTCATTTTCCACAGTGGTTTGGCAAATTCCCGTTTATTTTCCACGGCGGTTTAACAATGCCGCACCCTCATTGTAAAATGTTAGCGATGGACTCTGGATGACTCCCAGACTCCAAGCTCCGTTGACAGTGCAAGAATATTCTTATCCGTCCACTCGGGCTGGTTACGTGGAGAAAACGTAGCAGAGGGCTTGAAAATGTCCGGGATAATTTTGCTTTTAGCGTGCTCTGCTCATTCGTCAGAGCCCTACCTAACTCATTGTTGAACTCCAGTTACAATAATAGAAAAAGACAATTGAAATTTAGTTTAGTTGAGTTTAGAGATACAGCGTGGAAACAGGCCCTTCGGCCCACCAGGCCCGCGCCGACCAGAGATCCCCGCACACTAACACTATCCTACACACGCTAGGGACAATTCTCCAATTTTACCAAAGCCAATTAACCGACAAACCTATACGTCTTTGGTGTGTGGGAGGCAGACGGAGTTCCAGGAGAAAGCCCACGCAAGTCACAGGGATAACGTACAAGTAGCGTAAGAAAATAACTGCAGATGCTGGTACAAATCGAAGGTATTTATTCACAAAATGCTGGAGTAACTCAGCAGGTCAGGCAGCATCTCAGGAGAGAAGGAATGGGCGACTTTTCGGGTCGAGACCCTTCTTCAGACTCAGCCGGTCAGGCAGCATCTCAGGAGAGAAGGAATGGGCGACGTTTCGGGTCGAGACCCTTCTTCAGACTTCAGTCTATCCCAGTCTGAAGAAGGGTCTCGACCCGAAACGTCGCCCATTCCTTCTCTCCTGAGATGCTGCCTGACCGGCTGAGTTACTCCAGCATTTTGTGAATAAATACCAGGGAGAACGTACAAACTCTGTACAGACAGCGCCCGTAGTCAGGATCAAACCCGGGTCTCTTGCGCTGTAAGGCAGCAACTCTACCGCTGCGCTGCCCAGCCACCTTGTTTCCTATCAGTGACACCCACCAATCACCTACAACAAAGCAAAGCAGGGAACCCGACAACCCTTTCAGGTGAGGCAGAGGTTCACTTGCACCTCCTCCAACCTCATCTACTGTATCCGCTATTCTCAGTGTGGGGTCCTCTATATCGGCGAGACCAAGCACAGACTGAGCGACCATTTTGCTGAACACCTACTCTCAGTACGCCTTGACCTACAGTACGTGATCTCCCAGCTCCTAGATTATTCTAACTCCCCTTCCCACTCCCACTCTGACCTTTCTGTCGTGGGCCTCCTCCACTGTCAGAGTGAGGCCCAACGAAAAATTGGAGGGACAGCACCTCATATTTCGCTTGGGCTGCTTACACCCCAGCGGTATGAACATTGACTTCTCCAACTTCAAGTAACCCTTGCATCCCCACTCCCTCCGTCCCTCCCCCACCCTGGTAGTCCTGCTAAATTTCTCTACTTATATTCCTTCGTTATCACCTCGTCCCCAGCCAACAATGGACCATTGTGGGCTCCTACCTGAAGGAAAAGGATGGGTGACATTTCAGGTCTAAAGAAGGGTTCTGACCCGAAACGTCACGACGCATCCTAATTCTCCAGAGATGTTGCCTGACCCGCTGAGTTACTCCAGCACTTTGTGTCTATTCACGCTATCACATATCTCTATCACACATTTGAAGGAATGGTTTAATTGCACATATGCGTTACAAGTTGGCAAATAAAACAGTGAATGTCCAGGTGCATGTTCAAGCTGAGAGGCCCTCACCTCTCCTCCACCATTACACTGAGCACCGGCTCACCACAGGGCTGTGTGTTGAGCCCCATCCTTTACTCCCTCTACACTCACGACTGCGCCCCCACCCATCCCACCAACACTATCATCAAGTTCGCGGATGACACGACTGTGGTTGGACTCATCTCAGGAGGAGATGAGACAGCCTATAGGGATGAAATCCAAAGGCTGGCAGCATGGTGTTCAGTGAACAATCTTGTCCTGAACTCCTCCAAAACAAAGGAACTTATAATTGACTTCAGGAAAACCAGTGTAGAATACGACCCACTCTACATCAATGGGGTCTGTGTGGAAAGGGTACCCGCTTTCAGGTTCCTGGGTACGCACATCGCAGAGGATCTTACCTGGTCTACCAACACCATCACCACAGTAAAGAAGGCACAGCAGAGACTCCACTTCCTGAGGATCCTCAGGAAAACCAACCTGCAGGAGAAGCTCATGATGTCCTTCTATCGCTGCTCCATCGAGAGTGTGCTGGCATACTGTATAACCACATGGTATGCCAGCTGCTCAGAAAAGGACAGGAAGGCCCTTCAGAGGGTCATCACAACGGCCCAGAAGATCATCGGCTGCTCACTGCCCTCCCTGGAGCACCTGTTCAGCCTACGCTGCCTCAGTAGAGCAGGCAAAATAATAAAAGATCCATCCCACCCCGGCCACCGTCTGTTTGTTCATCTGCCCTCTGGTCGACGTTTCAGGTCGATCAAATCCCGAACAAACAGACTTAAGAACAGTTTTTACCCCAGGGCCATACGAGAACTGAACACTAACTTCTGCACTAGGCAACACCGTTATAAAATCTTGTACTTAATATAATTGTATTTATTTGTTTTTGCATTTATTGCATATATGTTTGTACGCACCGTCAGGATTGGCTATTTTTTAATTTCGTTGTACTCGTTGCAATGACAATAAATGAATATTATTATTTATTATTATTATTAAACTCTGTTAATCCTCAGAACAATTTAATCTTTGCTGTTCATCCCCAGATCTCAATTAATTAAATATTTAATATTGCCATTTCTTTCCTAATATAATATACATGGTGGCGCAGTAGACAATAGACAATAGGTGCAGGAGGAGGCCATTTGGCCCTTCGAGCCAGCACCGCCATTCAATGTGATCATGGCTGATCATTCTCAATCAGTACCCCGTTCCTGCCTTCTCCCCATACCCCCTGACTCCGCTATCCTTAAGAGCTCTATCTAGCTCTCTCTTGAATGCATTCAGAGAATTGGCTTCAGAGGCAGAGAATTCCACAGATTCACAACTCTCTGACTGAAAAAGTTTTTCCTCATCTCAGTTCTAAATGGCCTACCCCTTATTCTTAAACTGTGGCCCCTTGTTCTGGAAGTGATAGAGTTTCTGCATTACAGCGCCGGAGACCCGGGTTCGATCCCGACTCCGGGCGCTGCCTGTACGGAGTTTGTGCGTTCTCCCCGTGACCTGCGTGGGTTTTCTCCTCCCACGCTCCAAAGACGTACAGGTTCGTCGGCTAATCGGCTTGGTATAATTGTAAACTGTCCCCAGTGTGTGTAGGATCGTGTTGGCGTGCGGGGATCGCTGGTCGGTGCGGACTCAATGGGCCGAAGGGCCTGTTCATTGCTGTATCTCTAAACGAAAAAAACCTAAAATAACGTTCATTAATGTGAAACCCGCTAGCACCAGGCTAGATCTACGATCTAGTCGGACATGTGATACTGTGGGAAATTTAGCTCAATTATCTCTAATCCTACCACGGTTCCATTTTCATGCCTTGTACTAAGTGCACTAAAATGATGCCGGGCAGCGTTACGCTGTAATAACATTCCATTCACATTTCTTAAGCAGCTAACGGGCCATCTCACTGGCATAAATAACAAATTATTCACTCCTGCAGCTTTTAAATACGTTAGCCGAATGCAGAAAAGACCTTGACCAAAATTGTAAGGAAGGAACCACACACGCTGGTTTACACCGAAGATAGACACAAAATGCTGGAGTAACTCAGCGGGTCAGGCAGCTGAAGAAGGGTCCTGACCTGAAATGTCCCCCCCTTTCTTCTCTCCAGAGATGCTGCCTGTCCCGTTGAGTTACTCCAGGAACCTTGTGTCTATTTTTTGACAAAAGTTGGGACAGCTCATTTAAATTGATTAAGCCAGGTGTGTTGAGTTCTGGGCGCCATGTTATAGGAAAGATGTTGTCAAGCTGGAAAGGGAAGATTTACGAGGATGTTGCCAGGACTAGAGGGTCTGAGATATAGGGCGAGGTTGAGCAGGTTGGGACTCTATTCCTTAGAGCGCAGGAGGATGAGGGGGTGATCTTTTTGAGGTGCATAAGATCATGAGAGGAATAGATCGGGTAGACGCACAGAGTCTCTTGCCCAGAGTAGGTGAATCGAAAACCAAAGGACATAGGTTTAAGGTGAAGGGGAAAAGATTTAATAGGAACTTGAGGGGGTGACTTTTTCACACAAAGGGTGGTGAGTGTAGGGAACAAGCTGCCCAGAGGAGGTAAGAAACAGTTAGACAGTTACATGGATAGGTGAGGTTTGGAGGGATATGGACCAAACATGGGCAGGTGGGGCTAGTGTAGCTGGGGCATGTTGGTTGGTGTGGGAAAAGTTGGGCTGAAGGGCCTGTTTCCACGCTGTTAAACTTTATGACTCCATGACTTTATGACAAGTCCTGATGGACAGAGTTTTGGAAAAGATGCTGCACCCTCTTTGCAAACCAGGAAGAATGGAGTGTGAGGGTGACTTAGCCTTTAGAGCCACTGCCTCACAACTCCAGTCACCTGTGTTCAATTCTGATCTTTGGTGCTGTCAGTGTGGAGTCTGCACATTCTCCTGTGACTGTGTGGATTTCCTACGGGTGCCCTGGTTTCCCCCCCGACATCCCCAAAGTCGTGAATCGATGGGAAGCCAGAGGTTGTGAGGAGACCTGTTCGAAGTTGTGGCGCAGCGGTAAAGTTACTGCCTCACAGCGCCAGAGACCCGGGTTTGATCCTGACCATGGGTGCTGTCTGTACGGAGTTTGTACGTCCTCCCCGTGACCTGCGTGGGCTTTCTCCAGGAGCTCCGGTTTCCTCCCACACTCCAACGACGTACAGGTTTGTAGGTTAATTGACTTTTGCAAAATTACAAATTGTCCCTAGTGCGTGTAGGACAGTCATAAGATCATAACATCATAAGTGATAGGAATATAATTGTGCCATTCATCCCATCAATTCTACTCCGCCATTCAATCATGGCTGGTCTATCTCTCCCTCCTAACCCCATTCTCCTGCCTTGTCCGCATAATCTCTGACCCCGTACTAATCAAGAATCTATCTATCTCTGCCTTAAATATATCCACTGACTTGTCCTCCACAATCTTCTGTGACAAAGAATTCCACAGATTTACCACCCTCTGACTAAAGAAATTCCTTCTCATCTCCTTCCTAAAGGAACGTCCTTTAATTCTGAGGCTGTGACCTCTAGACCTATACTCTCCCACTTGTGGAAACATCCTCTCCACCACATCCACTCTTTCACTATTCTGTACATTTCATTGAGGTCCCCCCTCATTCTTCTAAACTCCAGCGAAGAAAGATCCAGTGCTATCACACACTCTGTTTACTGTTAGTGTGCGGGGATCGCTGGTCGGCGCGGACTCGGTGGGCCGAAGAGCCTGTTTCCGCGCTGTATCTCTGAACTAAACTAATCTAAAAATGTATGTGCTTCATCATTTGCTTCATTGTATATTTGTGTCTGGATACGTTTTTGAGTACAAGACAGAGCAGGCTGGCTTGCAACGGATGCGATCACAAAACGTCTTCCAACATTGCTCCATTAAGCAGTAATTTTCACATCTGTAGGAAAGAACGTCATTTATCTGATTGATGAGGAACTCTTTGGCCCCCTCGCTGAATCTGCGAGCTCTCTTCTCCACAGGAGCTTCTCTCCCCTCCATATTGTATCTAGTTTAGACTTTAAACTTAGTGTGTCCAATGTATCTAGTTTAGACTTTAGACTTAGTGTGTCCAATGTATCTAGTTTAGACTTTAGACTTAGCGTGTCCAATGTATCTAGTTTAGACTTTAGACTTAGCGTGTCCAATGTATTTAGTTTAGACTTTAGACTTAGCATGTCCAATGTATCTAGTTTAGACTTTAGGCTTAGTGTGTCCAATGTATCTAGTTTAGACTTTAGACTTAGCGTGTCCAATGTATCTAGTTTAGACTTTAGACTTAGCATGTCCAATATATCTAGTTTAAACTTTAGACTTAGGGTGTCCAATGTATCTAGTTTAGACTTTAGGCTTAGTGTGTCCAATGTATCTAGTTTAGACTTTAGACTTAGTGTGTCCAATGTATCTAGTTTAGACTTTAGACTTAGCGTGTCGAATGTATCTAGTTTAGACTTTAGACTTAGTGTGTCCAATGTATCTAGTTTAGACTTTAGACTTAGTGTGTCCAATGTATCTTAGTGTGTCTAATGTATCTAGTATCACAATGTGGAAATTGTCCCTTTGGCCCAACTTGCCCACACCAACCAGCTACACTGGGCCCACCTGCCTGCGTTTGGCCCATCTCCCACCAAACCTTTCCCATCCATGTACCTGTCTAACTGTTTCTTAAACGTTGTGATGGTCTGAGCCCTGCTGTTTGGGCTGGATTTTTTTGTATCTGTGCTTTGTAATTAGTCTCACACTTTACGTTCACTTACTGGCTGGACAGCACAGAGCTGCTGCTTCATAGCGCCAGAGATCCAGGTTCGATCCTGACCTCGGGTGCTGCCTGTGTGGAGTTTGCGCGCTCCTTATAAATGCGTTAACTTCCTCCAGGTGCTCCGGTTTCCTCCCACATGCCAAAGGCGTTTAGTTTTGTAGGTTCATTTACCTCTGTAAAATGTCTCCTCTCGTGCAGGGAGTGGATGAGAAAGTGGGAGAACACAGAGCTAGTGTGAATTGGCCGGTGTGGACTCGGAGGACCGAAGGACGTGTTCCCATGTTGAAACTTTACTTTAAACGTTAGACTTTAGAGATACAGCGTGGGAACAGGCCCTTCGGCCCACCGAGCCCGCGCCGACC
Source organism: Rhinoraja longicauda (assembly GCF_053455715.1). Taxonomy (NCBI): domain Eukaryota; kingdom Metazoa; phylum Chordata; class Chondrichthyes; order Rajiformes; family Arhynchobatidae; genus Rhinoraja; species Rhinoraja longicauda. Next base: position 62,225,765 of record NC_135961.1, on the reverse strand, counting down.
AGCGATCCCCCCGTACACGCGCAATATCCTACGCACCAGGGATAGTTTACAGTTTTTTACTGAGGTCAATGTTGGGGGAGTCCAGAACCAGGGGCCACAGTTTAAGAATAAGGGGTAGGCCATTTAGAACGGAGATGAGGAAAAACTTTTTCACCCAGAGAGTTGTGAATCTGTGGAATTCTCTGCCTCAGTAGGCAGTGGAGGCATATTCTCTGGATGCTTTCAAGAGAGAGTTAGATGGAGCTCTTAAAGATAGTGGAGTCAAGGGAAATGGGGAGAAGGCAGGAATGGGGTACAAATTGTGCATGATCAGCCATGATCACAGTGAATGGCGGTGCTGACTCAAAGGGCTGAATGGCCTACTCCTGCACCTATTGTCCATTGTCTATTGCCTATTGTCTATTGTCTATTGATAGGAGCAGAACTAGGCCATTCGGCCCATTAAGTCTACTCCGCCATTCGATCATGGCTGATCTATCTCTCCCTCCTAACCCCATTCTCCCGCCTTCTCCCCATAACCCCTGACACCTGCACCAATGCAAGAATCCATCTATCTCTGCCTTAAATATATCCACTGGCTTGGCCTCCACAGCCTTCAGTGGCAACGAATGGCAAAGAAAGGGTGCTGGAATCACTGGTAACCTGGTTATGAATGTCCATTTTCTTCCCTGAAGAGGCCGAGCGAAGCATGGTGAAGTCAAGGTTACTTCAGAGATTTAGAGATTTTTAGAGATTTAGAGATACAGCGCGGAAACAGGCCCTTCGGCCCACCGGGTCCGCGCCGCCCAGCGATCCCCGCACACTAACACTATCCTATACACACTAGGGACAATTTTTACATTTGCCCAGTCAATAAACCTACATGCCTGTACGTCTTTGGAGTGTGGGAGGAAACCGAAGATAATAATAATAATAATAATAATAATAATGCATTACATTTATATAGCGCTTTTCTAACGCTTTACAAGGTTTACTAAAACATAAAAGAAAATAAATAGATAAATGAGTAAACGAAGAGACAAGGAAAAATAAGGTGAGGTAACGGTCAGTGATTGAAGGCAGTGCTGAACAGGTGAGACTTCAGTGATGTTTTGAATGTGGTGAGTGAGGAGGAGTCTCTGACGGTTTGGGGTAGTGAGTTCCAGAGTGTGGGAGCAGCGATGGAGAAAGCCCTGTCCCCCCAGGATCTGAGTTTGGTCCGGAAGGGGGGTGACAGGAGTTTAGCAGCAGCAGAGCGGATGGTACGGGTGGGAGTGTGTCTGTGGAGGAGGTCAGTCAGGTAGGATGGGGCCAGGTTATGGAGGGCTTTGTATGTCAAGAGGAGGATTTTGTACTGGATTCTCTGGGGGATGGGGAGCCAGTGGAGCTTGTAAAGGACGGGGGTGATATGGTCACGGATCGGGGAGTGCGTGAGTAGACGGGCAGCGGAGTTCTGGATGTGTTGGAGTTTGTTGATGATTTTTGAGGGTGAACCATAGAGGAGGCTGTTGCAGTAGTCCAGACGGGAGGTGATGAAGGCGTGGATGAGGGTTTCAGCAACTGTGGAGGAGAGGGATGGACGGAGACGGGCGATGTTTTTGAGGTGGAAGAAGGCTGTCTTGGTGATGTGTTTGATGTGTTTGTCGAAGGAGAGGGTTTGATCAAAGATGATTCCAAGATTCCGGATGTGAGGGGAGGTGGATACTGGGAGACCATCAATATTGAGGGTGAAGTTGTGGGCGGATTTGGTGAGGGTTTTTGGTCCAATGATGATGATTTCAGATTTGTCACAATTGAGTTTGAGAAAATTGAATTGAAAGCCAAGATTTTATTTCAGTGATGAGTTTGCCAGGGTAGAGTGCGTGGTGGTGGAGATTGACTTGGTGGAGATGAGGAGCTGGATATCATCGGCATAGCAGATCTCGGAGAAAACCCACGCAGGTCGCGGGGAGAAGGTACAAACTCCGTACAGTACAGCGCCAGCAGTCAGGATCGAACCTGAGTCTCCGGCGCTGCATTCGCTGTAAGGCAGCAACTCTACCGCCGCGCCACCGTGCCAATAGTAAACGTGTGCGGCAGAAGCAGTGATAAGGTGGAAGTTGCAAAGCTTAGCTTCATGAATGGAAATGCTGCATGTCCAGCTGACACCCAAGGTTTAGGTTTAGGTTTATTATTGTCACGTGCCCAGGGTTACAGTTTGTTTTGCATGCTATCCAAACAGATCAGACAATACGTGTAGGAAGGAACCAGCAGATAGACACAAGAAGCTGGAGTAACTCAGCGGGACAGGCAGCATCTCTGGAGAGAAGGAATGGGTGACGTTTAATACTATTGATAAATGCAATCACGTCAGACTCAAGTTTAACTAGGTAGTGTAAAGGGGAAGATACAGCGTGCAGAATATCGTTCTCAGCATTGTAGCGCACCAGTTCCAATGCATTCAAGAGAGAGCTAGATAGAGCTCTTAAGGGTAGCGGAGTCAGGGGGTATGGGGAGCAGGCAGGAACGGGGTACTGATTGAGAATGATCAGCCATGATCACATTGAATGGCGGTGCTGGCTCGAAGGGCCGAATGGCCTCCTCCTGCACCTATTGTCTATTGTCTATTGTCTATTCATCACATGTCCGTCCCGCCATCCCGGGAATTAACCTAATGAACTTACGCTGCACTCCCTCAATAGCAATAATGTCCTTCCTCAAATTAGGAGACCAAAACTCCAGACTAGTATGGAGCTGGCTCGAAGAGCCGAATGGCCTCCTCCTGCACCTATTGTCTATTGTCTATTGTCTATAGTTCCAGATACAACGTCCAATGCTCGCAATGGGGTAGAGGTGAATCAGACACTACCCTAGCTTATGGAAGGACCATTCGGAAGTCTGATAGCAGCGGGGAAGAAGCTATTCCTGAGTCTGGTGTGCGCGCTTTCAAGCTTCTCTACCTTCTGCCTGACGGGAGGAGGGAGAAGAAGGAATGACCGGGGTGGGACAAGTCTTTGATGATGTTGGCTGCTTTCCCGCGGCATCGTGCGGTACAGATAGTGCGTACACACTAACTGGACTGTCTTTAGATTTACGACAATGATCCCGGGGATGAGTGGGGTAACGTATGATGAACATTTGAAGGCACAGGTCCTGTACTCGCTGGAGTTTAGATGGATGAGGGCGGACCTCATTGAAAGGTACCGAACACTGAAAGGCCTGGATAGAGTGGATGTGGAGAGGATGTTTCCACTAGTGGGAGAGTCCAGGACCAGAGGGCACAGCCTCGGAATAAAAGGACGTACTTTTAGAATGATAAGGAAGAATTTTTAAAGTCAGAATGGTGGTGAATCTGTGGAATTCATTGCCACAGAAGGCTGTGGAGGCCAAGTCATTGGGTATTATTAAAGCAGAGATTTACAGATTCCTTATGAGTGCGGGTATCAAAGGTTACACTGGAATTTAGAAGGATGAGGGGGGATCTTATTGAAACATATAAGATAATTAGGGGATTGGACACATTAGAGGCAGGAAACATGTTCCCAATGTTGGGGGAGTCCAGAACAAGGGGCCACAGTTTAAGAATAAGGGGTAGGCCATTTAGAACGGAGATGAGGAAGAACTTTTTCAGTCAGAGAGTTGTGAAGGTGTGGAATTCTCTGCCTCAGAAGGCAGTGGAGGCCAGTTTGTTGGATGCTTTCAAGAGAGAGCTGGATAGAGCTCTTAAGGATAGCGGAGTGAGGGGGTATGGGGAGAAGGCAGGAAATGGGTACTGATTGAGAGTGATCAGCCATGATCGCATTGAATGGCGGTGCTGGCTCGAAGGGCTGAATGGCCTACTCCTGCACCTATTGTCTATTGTCTATTGTCTATTGTTATGAGGAGAAGGCAGGAGACTGGGGTTGAGAGGGAAAGATAGATCAGCCATGAATGGATGGTGGAGTAGACTCGAGGGGCCGAATGGCCTATTTCTGCTCCTGTGACTTGTGAACTCGTAACTGCCAACATTCAGTGCAAAGGCGGATCGGCCTGCAACAATAATCCTCGAGATCTTTGGCGATGTCTCAGTCTTAATAAAGTCTTAAAGTCCCGCACGTTCAGTAATGAAACGGTTGGTATTTGTTCCAATTCACCGACCAAAGGCTTGGACAGAAGCAATTCAACGAAGAGGCAGTAACGTGAAAGAATGATGCCATTCACTTGAATAAAAAAAATCGCTTAGTCACACATAATTATACGGTAATTATTGGATCCCCAGCATTATCCCGTTAAGTGTGAGGTACGTGCAACTGGTCGGGTTTTGAAATCATTTCTCTGTCAAAACCGAAGAACAATTCAGTCATTTTCTTTTTTGTTGAGAAGTGAGGGGAAAGATTGGCCACGACGCAAACGAGACCTCCTCCTGGGTAGAAGTGTTATAATTTGGATGAGTGTTTGAGGTCGGGCGGGGTCTTCTGTCTGGCTTTGAGCTGTGCGAGAGATTATTCAAAACATCTGTGTGTGCGTCGAACAAAACACAATAGGAATAAAATGGAAAGGCAGTGATGGAGTAGCGTTGAACAACAAAACGACCTGTATTATTGGTAATTAGAGAAAGAATGTGGCGGTTGCCAGTGACAAGGGAAAGAAGTCAAAGGAAATGGATGCAATATTCCACCCATTAGTGAAAGGACAGGTGCAAGGCAGTGAAATAAAACGCAGGTGCAACAAGGCTGAACTTTACTCCAGCCGCTGGCACAAGTGTTTTTTCAACAATGGATCCACTGGCTTCATGCACGCTGAGAATAGGTGGGGAGCAGCCTGAGACAGCCACAAACTCGGCTCAATACCGGTTGAGTTCATAGCTTATAGTTTAGTTTAGAGATACAACGCAGAAACAGGCCCTTCGGCCCACCGCGTCCGCGCCGACCTACGATCCCCGCACATTAACACTGCCCCACACACACACACACACACACACACACACACACACACACACACACACACACACACACACACACACACACACACACACACACACACACACACACACACACACACACTAGGGACAATTTTCAATTTTTCATTTACACCAAGCCCATTAACCCTACAAACCTGTACGTCTTTGGAGTGTGGGGGGAGACCGGAGATCTCGGAGAAAACCCACGCAGGTCACGGGGAGAACGTACAAACTCCGTACAGGCAGCACCCGTAGTCGGGATCGAACCCTGGTCTCTGACACTGTAAGCGCTGTAAGGCAGCAACTCTACCGTTGCGCCACTGTGCTGCTGCTGACACAAGTGTTTCTTTTTTACAATTATCCACTGGCTTAATGCACGCTGAGAGTAGGCCGGGAGCAGCCATTGTGAGCCACAAACTCGGCTCAATGCCAGTTTAGTCTATAGTTTAGTTTAGAGATACAGCACGGAAACGGGCCCTTCAGCCCACCGGGTCCGCGCCGACCAGCGATCCCCGCACATTAACACTATCCTACACACACCAGGGACAATTTTACATTTATACCAAGCAAATTAACCTACAAACCCATACATAGAAACATGGAAACATAGAAAATAGGTGCAGGAGTAGGCCATTCGGCCCTTCGAGCCAGCACCGCCATTCAATATGATCATGGCTAATGATCCAAAATCAGTAGGAAAAAAAAACTGCAGATGCTGGTTTAAATCAAAGGTAGACACAAAATGCTGGAGTAACTCAGCGGGTCAGGCAGCATCTCAGGAGAGAAGAAATGGGTGACGTTTCGGGTCTCGACCCATTCCTTCTCTCCCGAGATGCTGCCTGGCCCGCTGAGTTACCCCAGCATTTTGTGTCTACCTTCCAAATAATTAGTTCAGTTTCATTTAGTTTATTGTCACGTGTACTGAGGTACAGTGAAAAGCTTTCTCGACCCGAAACGTCACCCATTCCTTCTCTCCCGAGGTGCTGCCTGGCCTGCTGAGTTACTCCAGCATTTTGTGAATAAGTGAAAAGCTTTTGTTGCGTGCTAACCTGTCAGTGGAAAGACAATACAATCGAACCATTTACAGTGTACAGATACATCCAGTGATTACGACTTTGGAGTGTGGGAGGAAACTGAAGATCTCGGAGAAAATCTTCAGCCGGTCACGGGGAGAACGTACAAACTCCATACAGGCAGCACCCGTAGTCGGGATCGAACCTAGGTCTCTGGTGCTGTAAGGCAATAGCTCTACCGCTGTGCCACCGTGCCATCCTTTGTGTTTAAAGGAGCGACTTAGGAGTCATAGTCATACCTCCTCGTTCCCTATACCCACCACCCCCTGAATGAAAAAGGTTGTCCCTTAGGTTCTTATTTTTCCCTTCAGATTTAGATTTAGAGATACAGTGCAGAAACAGGCCCTTCGGCCCACCGGGTCCGCGCCGCCCAGCGATCCCCGCACACTAACACTATCCTACAGTTTTTTTTTACATTTGCCTAGGCAATTAACCTTCATACCTGTACGTCTTTGGAGTGTGGGAGGAAACCGAAGATCTCGGAGAAAACCCACGCAGGTCACGGGGAGAACGTACAAACTCTGTACAGACGGCGCCCGTAGTCGGGATCGAACCTGAGTCTCCGGTGCTGCATTCGCTGTAAGGCAGCAACTCTACCGCTGCGCCACCGTGCCAAGTGGGATGACATGGAAAAAATGTGGACAGGTGATCGGTAGTCAGCGGATACTCAATGGGCCGAAGGGCCTGATTCCGTACAGTATCTCTAAACTAAACTAAACTAAACTAAACTAAACTAAACTAAACTAAACTAAACTAAACTAAACTAAACTAAACTAAACTAAACTAATCTAAACTAAACTAAACTAAACTAAACTAAAGTCCATCCTATTTCTAAGTATTCTAATAATTTGGAATAAAGTATATATTTTGAAAAATAATTCTATCAAAGATCCAGCAGCATCTTAGAATCATAGAGTCATACAGCACGAAAAATGTTCACTTCATCTATGTCTACTGACTTGCCATGCCTGGGATGTAACTCAGAGTCATAGAGTGATTCAGCGTGGAAACAGGCCCTTCGGCCCATCTTGCCCATGCCGACCAAGATTCCACATCTGCACTAGTCCCACCGGTCCACGTTTGGCCCATATCACCTACAAATCTTTCCTGACCATGTACTGTCCAAATGTGCTTTAAATGTAGTTGCCTCAACTACCTCCCTGGGAAATCCCCGGGGATGGTGGGACTGTCACATGAGGAAAGATTGGAAAGACTGGGCTTGTATTCACTGGAGTTTAGAAGGATGAGAGGGGATCTTTTAGAGACGTATACAATTATAAAAGGACTGGACAAGCTAGATGCAGATTTTTTTTCTCCCAATGTTGGGGGAGTCCAGAACTAGGGGCCACAGTCTAAGATTAAGGGGAGATCATTTAAAACTGAGGTGAGAAGGAACTTTTTCACCCAGAGAGTTGCGAATTTGTGGCATTCTCTGCCACAGAGGGCAGTGGAGGCCAATTCACTGGATGTATTTAAAAGAGAGTTAGATAGAGCTCTTGGGGCTAGAGGAATCAAGGGATATGGGGAGAAGGCAGGTACGGGTTACTGATTGTGGATGATCAGCCATGATCACAATGAATGGCGGTGCTGGCTCGAAGGGCCGAATGGCCTCCTCCTGCAGTGTGTATGGGACTGAAGAAGGGTCTCGACCCGAAATGTCACCCATTCCTTCTCTCCAGATATGCTGCCTGTCCTGCTGGGTTACTCCAGCATTTTGTCACTATCTTCGGTTCAAACCAGCATCTGCAGGTCCTTCCTGTACTAGTCTGGAGTGTTGGTCTCCTAATTCGAGGAAGGACATTATTGCTATTGAGGGAGTACAGCGTAAGTTCACCAGGTTAATTCCCGGGATGGCGGGGTGGACATGTGATGAATAGACAATGGACAATAGACAATAGACAATAGGTGCAGGAGGAGGCCATTCGGCCCTTCGAGCCAGCGCCGCCATTCAATGTGATCATGGCTGATCATTCTCAACCAGTACCCCGTTCCTACCTTCTCCCCATACCCCCTGACTCCGCTATCCTTAAGAGCTCTATCTAGCTCTCTCGAATGCATTCAGAGAATTGGCCTCCACTGCCTTCTGAGGCAGAGAATTCCACAGATTCACAACTCTCTGACTGAATTTTTTTTTCCTCGTCTCAGTTCCTAATGGCCTACCCCTTATTCTTAAACTGTGGCCCCTTGTCCTGGACTCCCCCAACATTGGGAACATGTTTCCTGCCTCTAACGTGTCCAACCCCTTAATAATCTTATACGTTTCGATAAGATCCCCTCTCATCCTTCCAAATTCCAGTGTATACAAGCCTAGTCGCTCCAGTCTTTCAACATATGACAGTCCTGCCATTCCGGGAATTAACCTAGTAAACCTACGCTGCACGCCCTCAATGAAAGAACGGGATCGACTGGGCTTGTATTCACCGGAATTAAGAAGGATGAGAGGGGATCTTATAGAAACATATAAAATTCTTAAGGGATTGGACAGGCTGGATGCAGGAAAAATGTTCCCGATGTTGAGGGAGTCCAGAACCAGGGGCCACAGTTTAATAAGGGGGTATTTACTGGTGTTCTACCTTAATTCCATATTTACTAGTGCTCTACTCTAATTCCATATTTACTGGTGCTCTACCTTAATTCCCCATTCATTGGTGCTCTCCCCTAATTCATTATTACCAATGCTCTCCCTTAAAGCCCTATTTACCAGCGCTCTCCCCTGAACTAAACTTATCAATGGAGTTTTCATGGCTGATTTTTTTACCCTCAAGTACATCAACCAGGGTTAGGTGGAGGGGTGGATAAGAATTGGTTCTGGAGATAGAGTGGGAGGGTGGGGTTTGACGGTCACGGGCGGGACAACAAGGCACTAGTCCAAAGCAGAGAGATTGTGCATTTAGTCCCACAGAAGAGAAATATTGAGGTAGTCCACAGTACATGTTCAGTTTATTTTATTGTCACGTGTACCGAGCGAGGTACAGTGAGAAACTTTTGTTACGTGCTGTCCAGTCAACAAAAGACAAGACACGATCACACAATCGAGCCATTCACAGTGTATAGATACCTGATAAGGGAATAACGTTTAGTGCAAGGTAAAGCCAGCGAAGTCCGATCAAGGATAGTCCGAGGGTCACCAATGAGGTAGATGGTAGTTCAGCACTGCTCACTGGTTGTGGTAGGATGATTCAGTGGTAGGGAGAACCCGAGATGCTGCCTGACCTGCCGAGTTACTCCAGCATTTTGTGAATAAATCGATTTGTACCAGCATCTGCAGTTATTTTCTTCTTCTACGGGATGATTCAGTTGTCTGATAACAGCTGGGAAGTAACTGTCCCTGAATCTGTGCGATTCCACACTTCTTTCGTTTTGCCCGATGGGAGAGAAGAGGGAGTGGCCGGGGTGCGAATGGTCCTTGATTATGCTGCTGGCCTTGCCGAGGCAGCGTGAGGTATAAATGGAGTCAATGGAAGGGAGGTTGGTTTGTGTGACGGTCTGGGCTGCGTCCACAATTCGCTGCAATTTCTTGCGGTCTCAGATGGAGCTGTTCCCAAACCAAGCAGATGAACAGGGTATTGGATTCATCTGATCCATGTGGTATTTGATGCAAGCTCCTTCCAGCCCCATTCATTCCATCCCATTCATCATACCTTTCTATTCCTTTCTTGTGTTTATACTCGCAAAGATCTAAATTATTCAGCTTAATCGTTCTTTGCGGTCCTGAATTCCGCTTTGTAACCTCAATGACTAATGGCATCTCGGGTAAATTTCTTTTCAGGTTTATTTGGGGCTGGTTCGTACTTCCTGATATTTGGAAACAGATCTAAATGAAGCCAACAAAACCCTTTCATCTTCGTAGAGCCCTGTATCAAGTTGCCACTCTGTGCTAAATCAAATTCTGGGTCTTATTAGTAACCTGCCCCCTTCTCAGGTGTCACTGGGCTATTCATTCTGACAACTGCGCACTCCCCCGATGGATTTATGGCCTTCTCCACATTTATATTGATGATGTGATTCATCGGCTGCACGATCACCAGTAAAGACTCTAGGCACGGTGGCGCGGCGGTAGAACTGTTGCCCTACAGCGAATCCAGCGCCAGAGACCCGGGTTCGATCCCGACTACGGGTGCTGTCTGTACGGAGTTTGTACGTTCTCCCCATGACCTGCGTGAGTTTTCTCCGAGATCTTTGGTTTCCTCCCGCACTCCAAAGACGTACAGGTTTGTAAGTTAATTGGCTTGGTAAATGTAACAAAAATGTCCTTAGTGGGTATAGGATGGTGTTAATGCGCGGGGATCGCTGGTCGGCGCGGACCCGGTAGGCCGAAAGGGCCTGTTTATGCGCTGTATCTCTAAACTTAGACCCAGGATCGATCCTGACCATGGGTGCTGTCGTTGTGGCGTTTGCACGTTCTCCCTGTGACTGCGTGGGCTTTCTCTGGGTGCTCCGGTTTCCCTCCCACATTCCAAAGACGTGCGGTTTTACCTGTTGATCGGCTTCGGTAAATTGGCTGTGGCGCGTGAAGGATATAACTAGTGAATGGGCGATTAATGGGTCTGAGGAAGGGTGTTGACCCGAAACGCCACCTATTTCTTTGCCCGGAGATGCTGCCTGACCCGCTGAGTTACTCCGACATTTTGCGTGTCCCTCTTTGGTGTAAACGTACAAACCCGCACGTCTATGTGTGGGTGTGAGTGAAAACCGGAGCACCCGGAGAAAACCCACGCGGGTCACGGGGAGGACGTGCAAACTCCGTACAGACAGCACTCGTGGCCAGGATCGAACCCGGGACTTTGGCGCTGTGAGGGAGCAACTCTACCGCTGCACCACCCCGTGACAGAGATAGGTTTTAACCCAGTGGAAAATAGAACCCACATGACTGGAGACCAGGCCACCTAACAAAGGCTACTAACCTCCTCCTCAAAGATAAAACCTGCAAGAGATACGTCCATCAATTCTTAAGTTCCAGGAGCAGGATTAGGCCACTCCTCTGTTCAACCGTGGCCTGATCCTGACCTCAGGGTGCTGTCTGCACGGGGGTTTCACGTTCTCCCCGTGACCGCGTGGGTTTTCCCCAGGTGGGGAATACCTGGGAGAACGTGAAAACGCCATGCAGACAGCACCCTGAGGTCAGGATCAGGCCATGGTTACACATCCCAAAGACGTGCAGATTTTTCGGTTAATTGGCTTCGATAAATACAATTGTAAATCGCCCCTAGTGTTTAGGATATTGTTAGTATACGGGATGATCGCTGTTCGGTGCGAACTCATTGGGCTGAAGTGCCTGTTTCCACCTGCTACACACTAGAGGCAATTTACAATTTTTTCTTTACGGAAACCAATTAACCTGTTTCTCTAAAGTCTAAAGTCTAAAGTTTCATAACTAGGCGTGGAGAAACTGGAGTGAGCATTAGTCATAAAGTCATCAGGTCATAAGTAATAGGAGCAGAATTAGGCCATTCTATCATGGCTGATCTCCCTCTCCGTCCCGACGCTATTCATGTGCTCTTCTCCACTGCCGTGCGGGATCTTTCCACTTCCCAAACAATCCCCTTTTGAATGTTGTAGGAAGGAACTGCAGATGCTGGTTTGACAGAAAAAGATGGAGTAACAGCGGGTCAGACAGCATCTCCGGAGAAAAGGAACAGGTGACGTTTCGGGTCGAGTCTGAAGAAGGTTCTCGACCCGAAACGTCACCCACTCCTCCCCTCCAGAAACGCCGTCTGACCCACTGAAGTATTGGTCCAAGTTGGGACTTCACACTAGCTGGCTTGCTTCACTCTGTTGCATCTATCAGTGTACTATTAGTGTTTAGTTTAGAGATGCAGCGTGAAATCATGCCCATCGGCCCACCGAGTCCACACTCACTAGCAATCACCCCGTACACTAGCACTATCCTACACACTAGGGTCAATCTACAATCTTACCAAAGCCAATTAACCCACAAACCTGCACGTCTTGTTAGTGTGGGTCAAAACCGGAGACAATGGACAATAGACAATAGACAATAGGTGCAGGAGGAGGCCATTCGGCCCTTCGAGCCAGCACCACCATTCAATGTGATCATGGCTGATCATTCTCAATCAGTACCCCGTTCCTGCCTTCTCCCCATACCCCCTGACTCCGCTATCCTTAAGAGCTCTATCTAGCTCTCTCTTGAACGCATTCAGAGAATTGGCCCCCACTGCCTTCTGAGGCAGAGAATTCCACAGATTCACAACTCTCTGACTGAAAAAGTTTTTCCTCATCTCCGTTCTAAATGGCCTACCCCTTATTCTTAAACTGTGGCCCCTGGTTCTGGACTCCCCCAACATTGGGAACATGTTTCCTGCCTCTAACGTGTCCAACCCCTTAATAATCTTATACGTTTCGATAAGATCCCCTCTCATCCTTCTAAATTCCAGTGTATACAAGCCTAGCACCTCCAGTCTGGGGAGCACCCAGAATAAACTCACGCGGTCACGGGGAGAACGGACAAACTCTGCACAGACAAGACCCGTAGTCAGAATCGAACCCGGGTCTCTGGCGCTCTGAGGCAGCAGTTCTACCTCTGCACCTCTGTGCCGCCCCTTTACATTTGCAAATGCTGCGCGTTAACAGGGAAGGAAGCAAGGGCAAATATGAAGATCACCCAAGTTGCTCAACACTCCGTGCTATCATTTATTGCCAATGGCCAGAGCCAAATTCCTTCCCCAAGGTGTCTCGGTAACACCCAATGTGGAACATTTGCAGTAGACAGCAAATGATTTATGGTGCCTTCAACAGAACGCGTTAGGCCTTCTGGAGCAGTGCCATCTTCGCTGGGCGCTTTTCCATTCTTCAGTTTTGGGCGAAAGCCTCTTTAATTTCCTTGTGATGGACAGGCGCCCGGGGTATTGACAAGTCTTTTCTTGCAGCTTTTGACTCCACCTTGCGTTTCAGAGATGAAACGTTGGGTGTGGATCTGGGCAACGATGGAGATGAGCCCTGGCTTGGCCCCGTTGCAGTCACAGTCAACAGATAGTTTGCTGTTGCATGCCAAGGGGCCGCGGGAAAGAGCTGGATGCGATCGTGCATGGCATCTTGAGAGCCAGAGAGAGAAACAGCGTGAAAACAGGTCACCAAAAGGGCGGCACGGTGGCACAGCGGTAGAGTTGCTGCTTTGCAGCGCCGGGGTCCCTGGTTCGATCCCGACTACGGGTGCTGTCAGTACGTTCTCCCGTGTGCCCAGCGTGGGCTTGCTCCGAGATCTTCGGTTTCCTCCCACACTCCGCAGATGTACAGGTTTGTCGGTTAATTAGTGCCCACCGCGGACCTTTCACCGTCCGGCGCGGCCTGGAACGTGGCAACTACAACAGCCTGACCGCGGGAGAAGACGGCAGGGGAAGAGAAAATACATTCTGGCCTTCCATCATAGTGAGGAGGTGACTGGAGGAGACTCACTGTGATGGATGAGGGAATTGAATGCAACATCTCTAAGTTTGCGGATGACATGAAGCTGGGTGGCAGTGTTAGCTGCGAGGAGGATGCTTGGAGGCTGCAGAGTGACTTGGATAGATTAGGCGAGTGGGCAAATGCATGGCAGATGCAATATAATGTGGATAAATGTGAGGTTATCCACTTTGGCAGCAAGAACAGGAAAGCAGAGTATTACCTGAATGGTGACCGATTGGGAGAAGGGGAGATGCAACGTGACCTGGGTGTCATGGTGCACCAGTCATTGAAAGCAAGCATGCAGGTGCAGCAGGCAGTGAAGAAAGCGAATGGTATGTTGGCATTCATAGCAAGAGGATTTGAGTTTAGGAGCAGGGAGGTTCTGCTGCAGTTGTACAGGGCCTTGGTGAGACCGCACCTGGAGTATTGTGTGCAGTTTTGATCTCCTAACCTGAGGAAAGACGTTCTTGCCTTAGAGGGAGTACAGAGAAGGTTCACCAGATTAATCCCTGGGATGGCGGGACTTGCATATGAGGAAAGACTGGATAGACTGGGCTTGTACTCGCTGGAATTTAGAAGACTGAGGGGGGATCTTATAGAAACATATAAAATTCTTAAGGGGTTGGAGAGGCTAGATGCGGGAAGATTGTTCCCGATGTTGGGGGAGTCCAGAACCAGGGGTCACAGCTTAAGGATAAGGGGGAAGTCTTTTAGGACCGAGATGAGAAAACATTTCTTCACACAGAGAGTGGTGAGTCTGTGAAATTCTCTGCCACAGAAGGTAGTTGAGGCCAGTTCATTGGCTATATTTAAGAGGGAGTTAGATGTGGCCCTTTTTGCTAAAGGGATCAGGGGGTATGGAGAGAAGGCAGGGGTACAGGCTACTGAGCTGGATGATCAGCCATGATCATATTGAATGGCGGTGCAGGCTCGAAGGGCCGAATGGCCTACTCCTGCACCTATTTTCTATGTTTCTATGTTTCTATGGATGTTTCTTTTTGTTTGGTGTTGGTTTATCTGTTCCCCTCATGATTTTATTTATCTCTGTAAGATCATCCCTCATCCTCCTGCGCTCCAATTAATAATGTCCTACTAATGCTGGTAATAGGCTAGAGAAAGGATCAGGGCCCTACTTTGGACTGAGTCTGACACCTGAGATAGTCACGTAGATTTTTGATCGGTACGGGTGTCAAGGGTTATGGGGAGAAGGCAGGAGAGTGGGAGAAGTCAATGCAGCCCAGTGGTATGAACATTGACTTCTCCAACTTTAGATAGTTCCCCTGTCCCTCTCTTCCCCTCCCCCTTCCCAGATCTCCCTCTATCTTCCTGTCTCCACCTATATCCTTCCTTTGTCCCGCCCACCCCCCTGACATCAGTCTGAAGAAGAGTCTCGACCCGAAACGTCGCCCATTCCTTCTCTCCTGAGATGCTGCCTGACCCGCTGAGTTTCTCCAGCATTTTGTGAAATAAAATACCTTCGATTTGTACCAGCATCTGCAGTTATTTTCTTTACAAAGACATTTCGTCTTATCTCCTTCCTAACGGGAGGTCCTTTAACTCAGAGGCTGTGAACTCTGATCCCAGATTTTCCCACCAGTAGAAACATCCTCTCCATGCCCACTCTGATAGAGGCCTTTCGCCGATCGGCAGGTTTCTCTGGCAATGGAGGAGGCCCAGGACGGAGAATGGGAATGGGAATGGGAATGGGAAGGAGAGTTAAGATGGTTGGCAACCGGGAGATCCAGCGGGCCTTGGCGGACCGAGCGAAGGTCTTTAGAATGGAGATGAGGAAGATCTTTTTCAGTCAGAGAGTGGTGAAGGTGTGGAATTCTCTGCCTCAGAAGGCAGTGGAGGCCAGTTCGTTGGATGCTTTCAAGAGAGAGCTGGATAGAGCTCTTAAGGATAGCGGAGTGAGGGGGTATAGGGAGAAGGCAGGAACGGGGTACTGATTGAGAGTGATCAGCCATGATCGCATTGAATGGCGGTGCTGGCTCGAAGGGCTGAATGGCCTCCTCCTGCACCTATTGTCTATTGTCTATTGTCAATTGTCTTCGGCGAAGCAGTCAACGAGTTCCTCCAGCGGTTTGTTTTCTGCTCGAGATTCCGGCATCTGTAGTTTCTTGTGCCTCCAATTATATTCATATTCAAAGTGGAATCTTGTCCACAACATCCAGCTTTCCCTGCAGGGCACACAAGTAATTAGAAACAAAAAAGACACCGGCATTTCTCACGTAAAGTTAGTGTGTCACGCAATAGTCTAAAAATATTCAAACTTGTGAGTAAGCTGGGTGGTTAGCCAAGAGTGTCACAGTCAAGTCTTCAGGCAAAATACAGTCAGCTTTAACCTTTTCTCCACTATCATATTGTTTTTATTAATTAATAACAAGCAAGTTAATACATCACCCAGATCATGCCCGATGCAGCCTATGAAAAATAGTTAATTAACTGGATTAGTTACCTTCAAGTAGATGATAGCATATTTCAAAGTAATTCGAAATATGTAAGTCACTCTTTTTCAGTCGTCTTTTTTTTTTGGAGGTGCTTGTTCTTAAAGGGAAAGGTTTCACAGAGGCATTTGTACGCTGTACTTCGAATACGAGCACAAGTGAGGAATATTAGCACCTTCTTCAGTCTGAAGAAGGGTCTTGACCCGAAATGGCACCCATTCCCTCCCTCCTTAGATGCTACCTGACCTGCTGAGTTACTCCAGCATTTTGTGAGACCTTCGATTTGTACCAGCATCTGCAGTTATTTCCCTACACAATGTTATCACCTCATCAGTTGTTGACAGCAGAGCGTAGCACAGGTGGCACAGCGGTAGAGTTGCCGCCTCACAGCGCCAGAGGCCCGGGTTCGATTCCTGATTCCGGGTGCTGTCTGTACGGAGTTTGTACATTCTCCCCGTAACCTGCATGGAGTTTTCTCCGGGTGCTCTGGTTTCCTCCGACACTCTGAAAACATGCAGGTTTGTAGGTTAATTGGCTTCTGTAAATTGTAACGTGCAGTTGTACAGGGCATTGGTGAGAGCAGAATTTGGCCATTCCGTCCGTCAAGTCCACTCCGCCATTCAATCATGGCTGATTTATCTCTCCCTCTCAACCCCATTCTCCTGCCTTCTCCCCATGACACCCCTGACACTAATCAAGAATCTAACTGTGACTACCTTAAAAATATCCTTTGACTTGGCCACCACAGCCTCCACAGCCAAGATGCTGCCCATTCCGCTGAGTTACTCCAGCACTTTGTGTCTAACTTCGGTGCAAACCGGCATCTGCAGTTCCTTCTTGCACTCATTGAGATAGTTTGTCTGTTCATTTTCGGTTTCCTTTCACTAAGAATATGCTTCGTAGAAAATGGTTGCCGTGTTCCCCATTTTACACTTCACAAGTGCTTACAGAATTGAACTTGCGAAAGCACTATAAGAATGCAAGTCTCTTTTTTGCTTTGCTAATCGTCGGGTAATAATGAGAAGTAGAATCCCTTCCTGATTTTTTTCTTCCCCTCCCTAGCCTAGAGGTTCTGAGAACAGTTGTGGCTCGTTAATTATTGCCCTGTCTGCGATCTGATAGTTCAGACTGTGAATTAAACTTGCCCTGGGTGGCGTAGCACCGTACCACGTGATGTACTTGCCCACCGAATCCATTGAGTGAGTTTAACCTGTTTTGCAGACACACAGCCATCGTGTGATCACCTCATACACTATCTTCTCTTGAGTTTAGTTTTGAGATGCAGCACGCAAACAGGCCCTTCGGCCCACCGAGTCCGCACCGACCAGAGATCCCCGCACATTAACGTTAGGGACAATTTGCATTTATACCAGGCCAATTAACCTACAAACCTGCACCTGTTTGGAGAGTGGGAGGAAACCGAAGATTTTTAGATTTAGATTTAGAGATACAGTGCGGAAACAGGCCCTTCGGCCCACCGAGTCCGCGTCGCCCAGCGATCTCGGAGAAGATCCGCGCAGGTCACGGGGAAAACGTACAAACTCCGTACAGACAGCATCCGTAGTCGAGATCAAACCCGGGTCTCTGGTGCTGTAAGCGCTGTAAGGCAGCAACTCTACTCAACTCAAAATCCTCGTATGTTGCAAAACATACTTGGCTAATAAAGTATGATTATGATTATGATTACTATGGGTTGATCATGTCCTCGGGTGCTGTCTGTACAGAGGTTGTACCCTCTCCCTGTGACCACGTAGGTTTTTATCGGGTGCTTAGGATTCCTCCCACACTCCAAAGGCGTGCAGGTTTGTATGTTACTTGTCTCCTGTAAATTGACCCCAGTGTGCAGGATAGAACTAGTGTACGGGTGACAGTGGGTCGATGGGCATTCGGTGGGCCGAAGGGCCTGTTTTCCACACTTTCATTTCGTGTTTCATGACTGTTAGCTGATCATTTTCCCTCCTGGGATCAATAAAGTTCTATCGTATCCTATCGTATCCTATCGTAATGTAACGCATCGTATCATTTCATGTTGTGTCATGTCGTATCGTATCGTATCCTATTGTATCATATCGTATTGTATTGTAACATATCGTATTGTATCGTATCCTATCATAACGTATCCTATCGTATTGTATCGTATCGTATCCTATTGTATTGTATTGTATCGTATCGTATCGTATCGTATCAGTTTAAGAATAAGGCCACAGTTTAAGAATAAGGGGTAGGCCATTTAGAACTGAGATGAGGAAAAACCTTTTCAGTCAGAGAGTTGTGAATCTGTGGAATTCTCTGCCTCAGAAGGCAGTGGAGGCCAATTCTCTGAATGCATTCAAGAGAGAGCTAGATAGAGCTCTTAAGGATAGCGGAGTCAGGGTGTATGGGGAGAAGGCAGGAACGGGGTACTGGTTGAGAATGATCAGCTATGATCACATTGAATGGCGGTGCTGGCTCGAAGGGCCGAATGGCCTTCTCCTGCACCTATTGTCTATTGTCTATTGTATCGTATCGTATCGTAACATATCGTAACGTATCCTATCGTATTGTATTGTATTGTAATGTATCATGTCGTATCCTATCGTAACGCATCGTATCGTATTGTATTGTAAAGCATCGTATCATATCATATCATATATCTACAGCCGGAAACAGGCCTTTTCGGCCCTCCAAGTCCGTGCCGCCCAGTGATCCCCGTACATTAACACTATCCTACACCCACTAGGGACAATTTTTACATTTACCCAGCCAATTAACCTACATACCTGTACGTCTTTGGAGTGTGGGATATCATATCATATCGTATCCTATCGTATCGTAACATATCGTATCGTATCATGTTGTGTTGTGTCGTGTCGTGTCGTATCTCTGAAATGAAGTGATACACTGCATCCCACAATTTACAGTAATCTAATATTGGAGGCGTGATGCAAAGCAAAGCTCTGGCAGTAATCATCAGCATGACCGGAGAACTTAGGCACTTTGCGCTTTTTGTAGTTATCTTGCTGGTTGTATTGGTGATTATATAACTGTTGGACGCATTGGTGATCATTTTCCAATGTTCAATAGATTTGGGATCAGTCCCTGTGGATTGGAGGATAGCTAATGTTATCCCACTTTTCAAGAAAGGAGCGAGAGTGAAAACGGGGAATTACAGACCAGTTAGCCTGACATTGGTGGTGAGAAAGATGCTGGAGTCAATTATTAAAGAGGTAATAACGGTGCATTTGGATGGCAGTAAAAGGACAAGTCCAAGTCAGCATGGATTTATGAAAGGGAAATCATGCTTGACTAATCTTCTGGAATTTTTTGAGGATGTGACAAGTAAAATGGATGAAGGGGAGCCAGTGGATGTAGTGTATCTAGACTTTCAGAAAGCCTTTTGATAAGGTCCCGCACGGGAGATTGGTGAGCAAAATTAGAGCACATGTTATTGGGGGTAGAGTGTTGACATGGATAGAGAATTGGTTGGCGGACAGGAAGCAAAGAGTAGGAGTAAATGGGTCCTTTTCAGAATGGCAGGCAGTGGCAGTGGCAAGGCTCGGTGTTGGGGCCGCAACTGTTTACCATATATATTAATGATTTGGATGAAGGAATTGGAAGTAACACTAGCAGTATAATATAGATAAATGTGAGGTTATCCACTTTGGCGGCAAAAACAAGGAAGCAGATTATTATCTCAATGGTGTCAGGTTAGGTAAGGGGGAAGTGCAGCGAGACCTAGGTGTCCTTGTACACCAGTCACTGAGAGTTGGTGTGCAGGTACAGCAGGCAGTGGAGAAAGCTAATGGCATGTTGGGCTTCATAATAACAGGATTCCAGTATAGGAGTAAGGAGGTTCTTCTGCAGTTGTATAGGGCCCTGGTAAGACCACATCTGGAGTAGTGTGTACTGTTTTGGTCTCCTAATTTGAGGAAGGACATCCTTGTAATTGAGGCAGTGCAGCGTGGGTTCATGAGATTGATCCCTGGGATGGCTGGACTGTCATATGAGGAAAGATTGGAAAGACTGGGCTTGTATTTACTGGAGTTTAGAAGGATGAGAGGGGATCTTATAGAGACGTATAAAATGATAAAAGGACTGGAAAAGCTAGATGCAGGAAAAATGTTCCCAATGTTGGGCGAGTCCAGAACCAGGGGCCACAGTCTTAGAATAAAGGGGAGGCCATTTAAAACTGAGGTGAGAAGGGACTTTTTCACCCAGAGAGTTATGAATTTGTGGAATTCTCTGCCACAGAGGACAGTGGAGGCCAAATCACTGGATGAAATTAAGGGAGAGTCTCGGGGCTAGTGGAATCAAGGGATATGGGGTGAAAGCAGGAACGGTTTACTGACTGTGGATGATCAGCCATGATCGCAATGAATGGCGGTGCTGGCAGGAAAGGCAGCATCTCTGGAGAGAAGGAATGGGTGACGTTTCGGGTAGAGACCCATCACGAGGTTAATCCCCGGGATGGCGGGACTGTCATATGAGGAAAGATTGGAAAGACTGGGCTTGTATTCACTGGAGTTTAGGATGAGAGGGGATCTTATAGAGATGTATAAAATTATGAAAGGACTAGACAAGCTGGATGCAGAAAAAATGTTTCCAATGTTGGGGGAGTCCAGAACCAGGGGCTAAGAATAAAGGGGAGGCCATTTAAAACTGAGGTGAGAAAAAACGTTTTCACCCAGAGAGTTGTGAATTTGTGGAATTCTCTGCCACAGGAGGCAGTGGAGGCCAATTCACTGGAGGAATTTAAAAGAGAGTTAGATAGAGTTGTAGGGGCTAGCGGAATCAAGGGATATGGGGAGAAGGCAGGTACAAGGTTACTGATTGTGGATGATCAGCCATGATCACAATGAATGGCGGTGCTGGCTCGAAGGGCCAAATGGCCTCCTCCTGCACCTATTTTCTATGTTTCTATGTAGATGCTGGAATCTTGAGCAAAACACGAAGTACTGGAGGGACTCAACAGGTCAGGTCAGGCAGCATCTGTGGAGGGAAATGGACAGGCGACATTTTTGATTGGGAACCTTCTTCAATCTAAAGAAACAGACCCAAACTATCATCCATCTTCCCTTTCCTGCTGTTGACTGACCCGCTGAGTTACTCCAACGCTTTACGTTTCCCTACAGTTTTATCAGTTGCTGATAAATCAAATTCCAGTGTAGAATTCACAATTTTTTCAACACAATGAATGTGTTTGAACTGGGTTGTGCAATACATTTATTTTGTCACTTGAGTTTTAACATCCTTTTTCCTGTTTATCTTTTTACACCAGTATTTGGTCCAGTATGTATGAACGGCAGCTGGAAGAAATGATTCCAATCCCACTACTCAAATAAATGCAGTGATATGCCTGTGTGTGTGTGTGAGTGATAATTTTTACAAATAAATGAATGCGACAGGCAGCAGGTCTAGCAGGGAACAGGTAGCAGTCTTTATTTTTAGGCTTCGTTGAAAAGAGTCATGGAGTTGTACAGCGTGGAAACAGGCCCTCTGGCCATCATGTCCCATCTACAGTAGTCCCACCTGCCCGCGTCTGGTCCATATACCTCCAAACCTGTCCTATCAATGGACAATAGGTGCAGGAGGAGGCCATTCGGCCCTTCGAGCCAGCACCGCCATTCAATGTGATCATGGCTGATCATTCTCAATCAGTACCCCGTTCCTGCCTTCTCCCCATACCCCCCTGACTCCGCTATCCTTAAGAGCTCTATCTAGCTCTCTCTTGAATGCATTCAGAGAATTGGCCTCCACTGCCTTCGGAGGCAGTGAATTCCACAGATTCACAACTCTCTGACTCTCTGTACCTATCTGTCTAACTGTTTCTTAAATGTTTGGGATTTTAGATTTTTTTAGATTTTTAGATTTTTAGATTTAGAGATACAGCGTGGAAACAGGCCCTTCGGCCCACCGGGTCCGCGCCGCCCATTAACACTATCCTACACCCACTAGGGACAATTTTTACATTTGGCCAGCCAATTAACCTACAAACCTGTACGTCTTTGGATAGTCCCAGCCTCAACTACCTCCTCCGGCAGCTCGTTCCACACACCCACCGCCCGTTGTGTGAAAAAGTTACTCCTCTGATTCCTATTAGGTCGTTTCCTCCCCCTCACCTTAAACCTGGATATATCCTGGCTTTTTCATCAGATATATCCTGCCTTCTTAATAGGAATCTGAGGGGTAACTTTTTCACACAAAGGGTGGTGGGTGTATGGAACAAGCTGCCAGAGGAGGTAGTTGAGGCTGGGACTATCCCACCATTTAAGAAACAGTTAGGCAGGTACATGGATAGGACAGGTTTGGAGGGATATGGACCAAGCACAGGCAGGTGGGACTGGTGTAGCTGGGACATGTTGGTCGGTGTGGGCAAGTTGGGCCGAAGGGCCTGTTTCCACACTGTATCATTCAAGTCCTCGATTCACCTTCTCTGGACAAGAGTCGCTGTGCATTTAGCAAGAGACAGTGCATTTAGCAAGAGACTCTGTGCATTTAGCAAGAAACTCTGTGCACCTACAGAGACCCAGAACAGATCAGCCATTTGCCATTTCGCTCGGTTCTCCTGCGCTGTGGACAGCTGCTGGCACCAGGAATGGCACATGCAAACCACCGATGTAATTGTGGACAATGACTTCCTGTTCCAAGTACTTCTTACGGGCAGAAATTTCCCATTCCAAATATTAGTTCCACGGTTTTTGTTGGCCATCGCTCTGCGAAACAGGAGTCTGCAAAAAGGAAATTCCTTTTCACGTCTGTGTGCAGGAACTAAACTGACTACACTGACCTTCAAAGACAGCTTTAGCATCAATGGATTCCAGCGGTGCGGGTTCCGAACTTTGTACCAACTCTCAATGGTGACCTATTCCCGAAAAGCTGATCACGTACTGAGCGAGCACGCTGCTTACAGACACACAATGCTGGAGTAACTCAACGGGACAGGCAGCGTCTCTGGAGAGAAGGAATGGGTTGAGACCCTTCTTCAGGGGAGTGGGAGATACATTAGTGTTGCCAGCTGTCCCGTATTAGCCAGGACATCCCGTATTCTGGGCCAAATTGGTTTGTCCCGTACGGGACCGCCCTTGCCCCGTATTAGGTCTGGGGGGCGCTGTAGGCCCGGATACTAGGCCCAGATGCTGTTGGCCCGGATGTTGTAGGCCCAGATGCTGTAGGCCCAGATGCTGTAGGCCCGGATGCTGTAGGCCCAGATGCTGTAGGCCTGGATGCTCTAGGCCCAGATGCTGTAGACCCGAATGCTGTAGGCCTGGACACTGTAGGCCCGGATGCTGTAGGCCCGGACAGTGTAGGCCCGGATGCTGTAGGCCTGGACACTGTAGGCCCGGATGCTGTAGGCCCGGATGCTGTTAGCCCGGATGCTGTAGGCCCGGATGCTGTAGGCCCGGACAGTGTAGGCTAACGGAGTGTGGGCTAACAGGGAGCGCGGCCGAGTGTGTTCGCTGATCAGAGGTTGCGTAGCAACCCGCCTCCCGGCCCGAGCCTCCACCGTTGGTGGAGCGCGAGCACTTGGCCGCTGGCTGGGTGAGGTCACGTGGGGCGAGGGCGATGACATCACCTTCTGTCCCTTATTTGGGAGAAAGTTGGAAACCCTAAGATACATAGATAAGGAAGTGTCAGGTGTGAAGAGAGGACAAAGGGGAATGGAGATTAAGGAAAATGTAGAACAGATCATTGTTAGCTGTGAAAAGGTAAAAACATAGCAAACAGAGAGAGAATGTAGTCGGAGACAATAAGACTGCCGGAAGAACTGGGAAGGGGAGGGGATGGAGAGAGAGGGGAAGCAAGGGTTACTTGAAGTTAAAGTCAACGTTCATACCGCTGGGGGTGTAAGCTGCCCAAGCGAAATATGAGGGGCTGTTCCTCCAATTTGCGCTGGGCCTCTCTCCGACAATGGAGGAGGCCATACTGTTTAGATGTACCACGACATTACCATGAAATACTTTTTTTAAAATCCGTGAAATCAACCAAAGGCTTTATTGATTATAAGTACAAAGTGCTGGAGTAACTTAGTGGGGAAGGCACCATCTTTTGTTTAGTTAGTTTATTGTCACGTCTACCGAAGTACAGTGAAAAGCCTTTTGTTGCGTGTTATCCAGTTAGCAGGAAGACAACACATGATTACATCTCTGGAGAAAAGCAATAGGTGACATTTTGGGGGCCTTCTTCAGACTGAGACCCTTCTTCAGACTGAGACCCTTCTTCAGACTGAGACCCTTCTTCAGACTGAAAAACTGAGAGATATGAAAAGGTACAAGGAACAAATGAATAACGGGTGTGCAAAAGGACAAAATCAAAGCCCGCGACCATGATCAAGGAAAGGCCGAGCCCACAATGGTCCATTGTTGGCTGTAGAGAAGGTGAAAATGGGTGACACAAAACTGTCAGCAGGACAACAGCGAAACTATTGCGACACCAGGATGGGGGAGGATAAGGGAGAGAGAGAGAGAGAGAGAGAGGGGGGATGCCAGGATTACTTGAAGTTAGAGATATATAATATTCATGCCGCCGGGCTGTAAGCTGCCCAAGCGAAATATGAGGTGCTGTTCCTCCTATTTTCGTGTGGCCTCACTCTGATAGTGGAGGAAACCCAGGACAGAAAGATTGTAAATTGTAAATTGTAAAAAACCTTTATTGTCACTACACAAAGTACAGCGAAATTAAAGCAGTCCAGATGATGCAATGACACACAGCAGACAGTACAAAGGATAAACCTTTATCCATAACAAGCTAAACCTAATCTACTGAATTAAAC
This sequence comes from Rhinoraja longicauda, assembly GCF_053455715.1. Classification (NCBI taxonomy): domain Eukaryota; kingdom Metazoa; phylum Chordata; class Chondrichthyes; order Rajiformes; family Arhynchobatidae; genus Rhinoraja; species Rhinoraja longicauda. The sequence continues at coordinate 62,201,195 of NC_135961.1, read as the reverse complement.
AAACTGACCTCTAATACAATATAGACAAAACAATGACAATACGGTCGAGGCAGTGTACAGTGCAATCAAGACAGCAAGTTATTGCACAGCAATGAGAGCTAACATATTGCAAGTGCCGTTTAAAAAAAATAAAAAATAAAAGAAATAATGTAATTAAATATAAGGTGCGGTCGGTTGTAACATGTAATAAGTTTAGCAAATGTTAACAATATAAGTGCAGTAGAATGTAAACTTATATTAAATTGAGGCTTATGTTTTCTGACAAGTAACTGACAGTGTTCCGATCAGTTCCTTTCCTTCCCTTCAGTTTTATGTGAGTGTCTGGCAGTGTTCAGCTCACGTATGACACTGGGGTAGAAACTGTTCTTGAGTCTATTAGTCCGTGATGTAATGGACCTGAACCGTCTACCAGAGGGCAGCAGTTGGAGCAGCTGATGACCAGGGTGGGAAGGATCCCTCAGGATGTTGGCTGCTCTGCTGAGGCAGCGGAGGGAGTAAAGTTCCTCTAGAGAGGGCAGTGGGCAACCAATGATTTTCTTTGCAGAGTTGATCAGTGTGGGATTGGGAAGGGGGGTTAAAATGTTTGGCAATCGAGAGATTGTGTAGGGGCTAAGGGTCTATATTCTTAACTCAATATTAGAAGGCTAGAATGTGTAGAGTATTGTGTTCCATTTTGGGCTCCCTGCTACTGGAAGGATGTCGTTAAACTGGAATGAGTGCAGACAAAAACAACATTTAAAGGACCTCCTGGATAAAAAAGACTTTTTAGATTTGAGACTTTAAGACTTTAGAGATACGTTGTGTATAGAGGCCCTTCGGCCCACCGAGTCTGTGCCTACCAGCGGTCACCTGCCCACCATCACTGCTCAATAAAGTAGGGGTGATTTACAATAGACAATAGACAATAGACAATAGGTGCAGGAGTAGGCCATTCAGCCCTTCGAGCCAGCACCGCCATTCAATGCGATCATGGCTGATCACTCTCAATCAGTACCCCGTTCCTGCCTTCTCCCCGTACCCCCTGACTCCGCTATCTTTAAGAGCTTTATTCAGCTCTCTCTTGAAAGCATCCAACGAACTGGCCTCCACTGCCTTCTGAGGCAGAGAATTCCACACCTTCACCACCCTCTGACTGAAAAAGTTCTTCCTCATCTCCGTTCTAAATGGCCTACCCCTTATTCTCAAACTGTGGCCCCTTGTTCTGGACTCCCCCAACATTGGGAACATGTTATCTGCCTCTAATGTGTCCAATCCCCTAATTATCTTATATGTTTCAATAAGATCCCCCCTCATCCTTCTAAATTCCAGTGTATACAAGCCCAATCGCTCCAGCCTTTCAACATACGACAGTCCCGCCATTCCGGGAATTAACCTAGTGAACCTACGCTGCACGCCCTCCATAGCAAGAATATCCTTCCTCAAATTTGGAGACCAAAACTGCACACAGTACTCCAGGTGCGGTCTCACCAGGGCCCGGTACAACTGTAGAAGGACCTCTTTACTCCTATACTCAACTCCTCTTGTTACGAAGGCCAACATTCCATTGGCTTTCTTCACTGCCTGCTGTACCTGCATGCTTCCTTTCATTGACTGATGCACTAGGACACCCAGATCTCGTTGAACTCCCCCTCCTCCTAACTTGACACCATTCAGATAATAATCTGCCTTTCTATTCTTACTTCCAAAGTGAATAACCTCACACTTATCTACATTAAACTGCATCTGCCATGTATCCGCCCACTCACACAACCTGTCCAAGTCACCCTGCAGCCTTATTGCATCTTCCTCACAATTCACACTACCCCCCAACTTAGTATCATCTGCAAATTTGCTAATGGTACTTTTAATCCCTTCGTCTAAGTCATTAATGTATATCGTAAATAGCTGGGGTCCCAGCACCGAACCTTGCGGTACCCCACTGGTCACTGCCTGCCATTCCGAAAGGGACCCATTTATCCCCACTCTTTGTACAGAAGCCAATTAACCTGCAAACCTGGTGGCACAGCGGTAGAGTTGCTGCCTTACGGCAAATGCAGCGCCGGAGACCCGGGTTCGATCCCGACTACGGGTGCTGTCTGTACTGAGTTTGCAAGTTCTCCCCGTGACCTACGTGGGTTTTTCTCCGAGATCTTCGGTTTACTCCCACACTCCAAAGACGTTCAGGTGCGTAGGTTAATTGGCTTGGTGAATGTAAAAATTGTCCCCGATGGTGTTAATGTGCGGGGATCGCTGGTCGGCGCGGACCCGGTGGGCCGAAGGGCCTGTTTCCGCCCCGTATCTCTAAACAACTGAACAACTAAAATTAGCTGCATCTCTACTATTTATTTTTGGCAAAATGTTAATAACTCGTTTCTAGATTGATGTCTAATGTTCAAGGTGTGAAGCTGAGGCTTTGCAAGGCACTAGCCAGGCCGCATTTGGAGAATCGTGCGCAGATTTGCACCTAATATCTGAGGAAGGATGTGCTGATGTTGGAGAGGGTCCAGAGGAGAGCTTCGAAAATGATCCCGGGGTGATTGGGTTAATGTTTAGGGGAGTGTTTGATGGCTCTGGGCCTGCACATGCTGGAGTCTATCAGGAAGACCTCGTTGAAACTTAGCGAATGGCGAATAGCTTTAAATAGAGCGGACGCAGAGAGGATGTTTCCACTATGGGAGAGTCGAAGGCCCAGAGGGCACAGCCTCAGAATAAAAGGGACGCACCTTTAGAATGGAGATCAGGAGGAATTTCTTTAACGAGGAGGTGGTGATTCTGTGGAATTCATTGCCACAGACGGCTGTGGAGGCTGGGTCATTGGGTAGGTTTAAAGCGGAGAATGATACGTTCTTGATTAGTGGGGGCGTCATCAAAAGTCAAGAGGAGAAGGCAGGAGAATGGGGTAGAAAGGGAAAAATAGTTCAGCCATGATCGACTGGTGGAGGAGACTCGATGGGCTGAATGGCCTAATTATGCTCCTATGTCTTGTGTTCTTATGATCTTAAGTTCAATTGATAGGGTAATGAGTTTAGTAATAAGGATATATCAAATGTATCCACTTTGGCGGCAAAAAACAAGGAGGCAGATTATTATCTCAATGGTGTCAGATTAGGTAAAGGGGAAGTGCAAAGAGACCTGGGTGTCCTTGTGCACCAGTCACTGAAAGTAATCGTGCAGGTACAGCAGGCAGTGAAGAAAGCTAATGGCGTGTTGGCCTTCATAACAAGAGGATTTGAGTACAGGGAGCAAAGAAGTCCTTCTGCAATTGTATAGGGCCCTGGTGAGACCACATCTGGAGTATTGTGTGCAGTTTTGGTCTCCTGATTTGAGGAAGGACCTCCTTGCTATTGAGGCAGTGCAGCGTAGGTTCATGAGATTGATCCCTGGGATAGCGGGACTGGTCATATGAGGAAAGATTGGAAAGACTAGGCTTGTATTCAATGGAGTTTTAGAAGGATAAGAGGGGATCTTACAGAGACATATAAAATTCTTAAGGGATTGGACTGGCTAGATGCAGGAAAAATGTTCCCAAAGTTGGGGGAGTCCAGAACCAGGGGCCACAGTCTAAGAATAAAGGGGAGGCCATTTAAAACTGAGGTGAGAAGAAACTTTTACACCCAGAGAGTTGTGAATTTGTGGAATTCTCTGCCACAGAGGGCAGTGGAGGCCAATTCACTGGATGAATTCAAGAGAGAGTTAGATAGACCTCTAGGGGCTAGTGGAATCAAGGGATACGTGGAGAATGCAGGCACAGGTAGACTGGTTATAGATGATCAGCCATGATCACAATGAATGGCGGTGCTGGCTCGAAGGGCCAAATGGCCTCCTCCTGCACCTATTTTCTATTTTTCTAAATATTGGTTTCAGTTTTGTTTTTACACACAATTTTTTTCCCATGGTTATTTGTGCAGGTAAAATATCAAGAGTTTTATCAGCATTGTAGGAAACATTGCGGACAACAAATATTATTACATTTATTTTCTTCGGTCTGCCAAGTCCAATAGTGGGTGGCATGGTGGTGGCACAGTGGAAGAGTGGCTGCTTCACAGCACCAGAGATCCGGGTTTGATCCTGACTGCGGGTGCCGTCTGTACGGGGTTTGTACGTTCTCTCCCAGTGACCTGCATGGGTTTCCTCCGGTTTCTCTCGGTTACCTCCCACACTCCAAAGACGTGCGTGTTTGTAGGCTAATTGGCTCGGTACAATTGTAAAGATTGTCCCTAGTGTGTGTAGGATAGTGTCAGTGTTAAGTTAAGGGAGTAATGATATAATAGGAACCTGAGGAGTAGTTTTCTTTTAAGGGTGGTGGGTGTATGGAACAAGCTACCTGAGGAGGTGCAGTAGTTGAGGTAGGTACTACTATTTAACTGCAGATTGGTGAAGAGACCCCTACCTCGCTGAGACTGGGCATCAGCTCTCAAAAAGTGAATAGTGAATAGTGAAAGGCTTGGATAGAGTGGAAATAGAGAGGATGTTTCCACTAGTGGGAGAGTCACAGCCTCAGAATTAAAGGATGTTCTTTTAGGAAGGAGATGAGGTGGGATTTCTTTAGTCAGAGGGTGGTGAATCTGTGGAAATCTTTGCCACAGAAGGCAGTGGAGGCCAAGTCAGTGGATATATTTAAGGCAGAGATAGATTAGTACAGGTGTCAGTAATGGGAAGAAAGCAGGAGAAGGGGTTAGGAGGGAGAGATAGATCAGCCATGATTGAATGGCGGAGTAGACTTGATGGGCCAAATGGCCTAATTCTACTCCTATCATTTATGACCTTTATGACCTTAGTGTGCGGGTATCGCTGGTCGGCGCGGAGTCGGCGGGCCGAAGGGCCTGTTTCCGCGCCGTGCCTCTAAACTAAGTATGGTAGTGTAATGAGGCTAAGGCTGGTCGAGGACTGCTTTTGGAACTCTTCTTTGCCTGATAGACTTTGGGCTTTAGGCTTCCCCCAGAAGCTGCTGATCTTGGCAGGGCCGCCAGGGGCTCTGCCAACTGGCTTCCTTCCCGACGGGAGGGGAACGAGGGAGAGTGAGCCCCGGCAACGAAAACCCCGGCTGAGAAATAAGTGCGCTCCGAAGCCAAATGTGGGACTTGCGATGGGCACAGAGACAGCTGTGGTCTCCCCCCACTCAGGCTGAGTCAAAGCCCAGGCTGAGTCAGGCCAAGGCGATTGGAATTTGCTTTAATTGTACCAAAAAAACCCAGGGATGGAAAGATAGTTAGTCATGTGGAGAGCTTCCCCCAGCGAACCTGTTCCAGGGAGGCTCACAAAAGGAGAGATTCTCTGGAGCATCTGGATATATTTATAAACACACAAACATTCAAAGTACACAAACACTCTGGGATAGATCGTGGCTTTGTGTGGCAGGACAAAAATAGTCATAACCACGCGACTGATGGTTTTACAAATCTTCAGCTGTGTCACCTTCATTCAGCTGTGTAGAGTCACGGAGTGATACAGTGTGGAAACAGGCCCAACTTGCCCACACCGGCCAACATGTCCCAGCTACACTAGTCCCACCTGCCTGCGTTTGGTCCATATCCCTCCAAACCTGTCCCATCCATGTACTTGTCTAACAGTTTCTTAAACATTGGGATAGTCCCGGCCTCAACTACCTCCTCAGGCGGCTCGTTTCATTCACCCACCACTCTTTGCGTGAAAAAGTTACCCCTCAGATTCCTATTAACTCTTTTTCCCTTCACCTTAAAATTATGCCCTCTGGTCCTCGATTCCCCTACTCTGGGCAAGAGTCTCCGTGCATCTACCCGATCTATTCCTCTAATGATTTTATACATTTCTATAAGATCTAGGGGATTCAATACAAATAAAAATTGTTGAATTGGCTGCCTAATTGAATTGAATTGAATTGAATTGAATTGAATTTAATTGAATTGAATTGAATTGAATTGAATTGAATTGAATTGAATTGAATTGAATTGAATTGAATTAAATTAAATTAAATTAAATTAAATTAAATTAAATTAAATTAAATTGAATTGAATTGAATTGAATTGAATTGAATTGAATTGAATTGAATTGAATTGAATTGAATTGAATTGAATTGAATTGAATTGAACACTTTATTGTCACCTGTGACAAGTCAAGGTGAAGTTCTTTGCTTGACTGCCCAAGGTATGCAAATAGTCGCCACGTAAAGGGAACTGACCAAGTTACAAAGTATCCCGTGCCAGGTACACCCTCGTTCTCCTCCCCCTCCTTCATGGTGGTCCCCCCTATGCCTGGTCCTCCTTTGCAGTCACATTATAATTGCGAAATAATCTCATCAGTGTGTTATGTTTGAATTAAAGATCCTTACGAGTGGCATCATCGGCATTACCAAGGTTCAGATCTTGGGTGGCACGGTGGCATGGCAGTAGAGTTGCTGCTGCCTTACGGCGCTAGAAACCCGGGTTTGATCCTGCCTACAGGCGCTGTCGGTGTGGAGTTTGCACGTTCTCCCCGTGACCGGGTGGGTTTTGTCAACTGGCGCTCTGGTTTCCTCCCACACTCCAAAGGTGTACAGGCTTGTATGTTAATTTGGTTTCGGTAAAAATTGTAAAGTGTACCGTGTGTACGGGAAAGAGCCAGTGCACAGGGATCGCTGGTCGGCACGGGAGCGGTGGGCCAAAGGGACCGTTTCCGTGCTGTGTCGCTAAACGCGAAATCTCTAAAACCTCTGAAGTCGGTGGGGGGGGCCGGCCGACGGACGAGAACGGACAGCGCGGAGTGAGGACGCCGCTGCCGGGGAAAGGAACAATGAGGACCCAAAGTGGGGAGACGACCGTGAGGGTGGGGGGAGAACAATGGACAATGGAGGACCCGGCGTGGGAGGACCACCGTGAGGGTGGGGGGAGAACAATGGACAATGGAGGACCCGGCATGGGGGGGGACGGACCGTGAGGGAGGTTTTGGGGCGGTCACGGTGGCGCAGCGGCAGAGTTTCTGCCTTACAGCGAATGCAGCGCCGGAGACCCGGTTTCCATCCTGACTACGGCTGCTGTCTGTACGACGTTTGTACGTTCTCCCCGTGACCCGCGTGGGATTTCTCCGAGGTCTTCGCTTTCCTCCCACGCTCCAAAGATGTGCAGGCGCGTAGACTAATTCGGCTTGGTAAATGTAAAAATTGTCCCTAGTGGGTGTAGGATAATGTTAATGTGCGGGGATCGCTGGTCGGCGCGGACCCGGTGGGCCGAAAGGGCCTGTTTCCGCGCTGTATCTCTAAACTAAACTAAACTAAAGGGAGGGGGGAGAACAATGGACAATGGTGACCCGGCGTGGGGTGGGGGGAACGGCCGTGAGGGGGGTGGGGTGGAGGAGAACAAAGGGGGACCTGGCGCTGATACTTAGTTACTTTGTCAGCCCCCTTATGTGGCGTCTATTGGCATACCTTGGGCATGCAAGCATAGAATTTCACTGTAGCTTGTCACATGTGACAATAAAGTATTCATTCACTCATTCATTCATTCATTCAGGTACTAACTATAAAGGAGATGTCATACAACATACAAAGACCATGGTACTTTGGTGTTGAGGTAGGGTCGTGGTTTGGGTTGGGTAGTGTGGCTCATAAGCCTGATGGTTGTTGGGAAGAAGTTAATAATAATAATAATAATGCATTTTATTTATATAGCGCTTTTCATACACTCAAAGACGCTTTACAGAGGTTTTGAGAACATAGGGAAATGAATAAATAGATAAATAAGTAAATAAATAAATGAACAGAGAAAGGAGACAGAAGGTGAGGTGACCTTCAGTGGTTGAAGGCAGTACTGAACAGGTGAGACTTCAGCGATGTTTTGAATGTGGTGAGTGTGGAGGAGTCTCTAACGGTTTGGGGTAGTGAGTTCCATAGGGTGGGAGCAGCGATGGAGAAAGCCCTGTCCCCCCAGGATCTTAGTTTGGTCCGGATGTGGGGGGATAGGAGATTGGCAGCGGCAGAGCGGAGGGTGCAGGTGGGAGTGTGCCTGTGGAGGAGGTCGGTCAGGTAGGATGGGGCCAGGTTATGGAGGGCTTCAAGTTGTTCTTGAATCTGGAGGCCACAGTTCTCAGCCTCTCGTACCTTCTTCCCGATGGTAGCAGCGAGATGAGAGCGTGGCCAGGGTTGAGTGGGACATTGATGATATTAGTAGCTTCTCCCTATATCCCCACACATTAACACTATCATACAACAAGGATCGGATCGGCAAGGGATGTCTGAAGAAGGAGCTCGAACCAAAACGTCAACGATTCCTTTTCTCCAGAGATGCTGTCTGACCCGTTTTCTGTTACTCCAGCTTTCTGTGTCTATCTGAGGGATTCTAATCAGTGCACTAAACTGAACGACGAGCGGCAGTTTTTTGTTGTCAGTCGTGTCCTCAGAAGGCCCATCGACCAATTTAGTGCCGATAACTTAAGTGACACATTATGCTTATTTATAAAGACATTCTCAAGAGCAGAGATAACACCCGTCACGCAAACGGTTGCATGCGCCAAGTTGCAGCAACCTGTTTTTTGTTAAGGAGTCACGATAGCCAATTCCGTGTCTGACAAGTATTTACAAGCAAGGCTAAGAGTGAGTCAACTTTGTTGGTTTGGCAGACTAATGCTATCCAGGATCCCTTCTCACCAAAATAGATCAACACACCAATGGAAGAATTTCCACACTGAGTTCAGGGTGCAGATTGCCCTGTTTAGTTTTATTTAGTTTCGAGATACGGTGGATATATTTAAGGCAGAGATAGATAGATTCTTGATTAGTACGGGTGTCAGAGGTTATGGGGAGAAGGCAGGAGGATAGGGAGAGGAGGGAGAGATAGATCAGCCATGATTGACTGGCGGAGTAGACTTGATGGGCCGAATGGCCTAATTCTACTCCTATCACTTCTGACCTTATGACGTTATAAAGAGCGTAAACGGGCCCTTCGGCCCACCGAGTGATCCCCGTAAACTTGCACTGTCCTACACACACAAGGGTCAATTTACAATTGTACCAAGCCAATTAACCTACAAACCTGTTTAAGTCTTTGGAGTGTGGGAGGAAACCGAAGATCTCGGAGAAAACCCACGCAGGTCACGGGGAGAACGTACAAACTCCGTACAGACAGCGCCCGTAGTCGGGATCGAACCCGGGCCTCCGGCGCTGTAACACTACCGCTGCGCCACCTTCATTGACGGTCTCTCAGGTGCAGACAGACAGTGGCGGTAGGATTTTTTTTAGCAAGAGATTAATAAGTAAACTTCATAATTACTCATAATTTCCACCTTTTTCCCTTGTGGAATTGTGTTATATATATATATATATATATATATACTAGACAAAGTGGGCCCGTTGGGCCCATTCCCCACTCCCCCATTCTCTCCTCCCCCATCCCCACTCTTACTCTCCCCACACTCTCCCCTTTGGCCCGTCCTCTTAGGGTTTCCATTGTATCCGGGAGGGGGGGAGGGAGTGAAGGGGGGAGGGAGGGAGAGGGAGGTTTGTGGGAGGGAGGTGTGGAGTGATCGAGTGGGAGGGAGTGGTGGAGGGAGGGATGTGTTGAGGATGGAGGGGGGAGGGAGGGGGGGAGGGTGATGAGAGATGGGGTGGTATTTGTGGAGGGAGGGGGGGGGGGAGAGAGGGGGGGGAGGGAGGGATGGGGGAGAGGGGAGGGATATGGACCTCCCCTTTTCCCAGTACTATATAGATAGATATATATATATAGGCAACTTATGATTATTGAGTATTTTTAAAATTTATTAAATGCGCAATGTTTTATCCTGTTGCCTTATCTGGCACGAGGCAAGATTATGTTCTTTCCACGGCAGACTTACAAGTGCTGTTTTTGGCTCACGTTCCACACTATTCTGGATAGAACATGATGATACTACACATGTCAGAACTTCACACAAGTCAAAGATAACAAAGACACAAATAATTTTTTTTAAAAGTGCCTTGCAGTGTCTGCTTTAATGCAGCCGACAATAAACTGGAGACAGACACAAAAAGCTGGAGTAACTCAACGGGAAAGGCAAGCATCTCTGGAGAGAAGGAGTGGGTGACGTTTCGGGTAGAGGCCCTTCACGAGGTTAATCCCTGGGATGGATGAGGAAAGATTGCAAAGACTGGGCTTGTATTCACTGGAGTTTCGAAGGATGAGAGGGGATCTTATAGAGACGTATAAAATTATAAAAGGACTAGACAAGCTGGATGCTGGAAAAATGTTCCCAATGTTGGGGGAGTCCAGAACCAGGGGACACAGTCTAAGAATAAAGGGAAGGCCATTTAAAACTGAGGTGAGGTGAGGAAAAAAAAATTCACCCAGAGTTGTGAATTTGTGGAATTCTCTGCCACAGAGGGCAGTGGAGGCCAATTCACTGGATGGATTTAAAAGAGAGTTAGATAGAGCTCTAGGGGCTAGCGGAATCAAGGGATATGGGGAGAAGGCAGGCACAGGTTACTGATTGTAGATGATCAGCCATGATCGCAATGAATGGCGGTGCTGGATCGAAGGGCCAAATGGCCTCCTCCTGCACCTATTTTCTATGTTTCAAACTGAGAGTCAGGGGAGAGGGAGACGAGAGGGTTATGGTGTGAAAACGACCGATCAAAGCAGACGACGATCAAGGAGATGTAGATTGGTTCATTGTGGCCAGTCTGAAGAAGGGTCCCGACCTGAAACATCACCCGTTCCTTCTCTCCAGGGATATTCTGCCTGTCCCGCTGAGTTACTCCAGCGTTTTGTGTCTATCTTCGGTTTAAACCACCACCTGCAGTTTCTTCCTACGACAACAGACTGGTTTGGAATCGGAGCACGCCCCGTAGGCCCTGAATTTATGCGTGTTTTTGTTTCCCCGCATTCTCAAAGCTGACTCATCTTTGATCGTGGCGATGTTGGTACTTCGTGTTAAAGTCCTTCCAGTCAAAACTGCTGTGAATCACTCCGTTTGAAAAGATCCTCCTCTAGAATTGACTACAGTTTGGGTTTTGTTGATCGTGCCCAAGGAAGGAAATCGTAGACCGGGGGCTACACAGAAGTTCAAGCATGTATCTCACTCAGTATGGTCATTCTAGGTTCAATAATAGTTGGCTTGCGAAAGTACAGAATGTGCCTTGGAACAGTCAAACGGCCTGCTTGGCCTTTCCCGACATCTATTTTCCGTAGTTTTGACAGGAGTTGACAGAAATCCTGCTGTTCGTGAAATCCCGGAGGAAATGGCCGATTCTTTGTTTGGCCGTCAAACCTTTCAAGAGGCTAAAGGTGGCGCAGCGGTAGAGTTGCTGCCTCACGGCTCCATAGACCCGGGTTTGATCCAGGGCGGCACGGTGGCGCAGCGGTAGAGTTGCTGCCTTGCAGCGAATGCAGCGCCGGAGACTCAGGTTCGATCCTGACTACGGGTGCTGTACTGTACGGAGTTTGTACGTTCTCCCCGTGACCTGCGTGGGTTTTCTCCGAGATCTTCGGTTTCCTCCCACACTCCAAAGACGTACAGGTTTGTAGGTTAATTGGCTGGGCAAATGTAAAAATTGTCCCCAGTGGGTGTAGGATAGTGTTAGTGCGTGGGGATCGCTGGGCGGCGCGGACCCGGTGGGCCGAAGGGCCTGTTTCTGCGCTGTATCTCTAAATCTAAAAAAAAATCTGACCACACTGCGTGTCGTCTGCACGGAGTTTGTACTTTCTCCCGGTGCCCCGGTTTCCTCCCACACTCCAAAAGGTGTGCCAGGTTTGTCGGTTAACGGGCTTGGCATAATTGTAAATTGTCCCTAGTATGTGCAGGGGCCGCTGGTCGGTGCGGACTCGGTGGGCCGAAGGGCCTGCTTCCCCGCTGTACCTCGAAACCAACCTAAACGAAAGCGATTAAAACTACAAGGTAAGATGACCTTAGGGTCCTGAGTGGGGATTACGTTTCAGATAGATGTTAGGGCCACTTTCTCAAATCTGGAGTGCATTAAGGTGCATTGAAGGCCAAGAGAACCGGAGTCTGGTGCAGAAGAGTCCTGACACCTCATCCCACACTCCAATGACGAACAGATTTGTATATTAATTGGTTTCTGTAAATTGTAAATTGTCCCTAGGGTGCAGGATAGTGCTAGTGATGGAGCTAGGATAGTAATAGATGATCACTGGTCGGCGTGGTCTCGGTGGGCCGATGGGCCTGTTTCCTTGCTGTATCTCCTAGGTCTAAATCTCCAGTTCGGATCTGCTCACCTCCTGAAACCTCAGGCAAATGGAATAGATGGGAACGTCACCCTTTGCTCTTTCAAGACGTTGGCTCCCAACATCTTTCCATGGGTGGACACAAAGTGCTGGAGTAACTCAGCAGGTCAGGCAGCATCTCTGGAGAACATGGATAGGTGACGTTTCGCTCCGAGACCCTTCCCCTGACCCGAAACGTCACCTATCCACATTCTCTAGAGATGCTGCCAGGCCCAATGAGTTACTCCAGCACTTTGTAGAAACGTAGAAACATCGAAAATAGGTGCAGGAGTAGGTCATTCGGCCCTTCGATCCAGCACCGCCATTCAATGTGATCATCCAAAATCAGTACCCCTTTCCTGCTTTCTCCCCATATCCCTTGATTCCTTTAGCCCTGAGAGCTAAATCTCATTCTCTCTTGAAAACTGCTGTGTCTACCTTTGGTATAAACCAGCATCTTTGTTTCCAGTTATTTGACATATGCAGTGGGACGGGACAATGAGATTCTTGCTGCAGTTTTACTGGCACATTAGTGTCCAGATGAGAGGAATCGAGGACCAGAGGACAAAGGTTTAAGGTGGAGGGGAAAAGATTTAATAGGAATCTGAGGGGTAACTTTTTCACACAAAGGGTGGTGGGCGTATGGGACAAGCTGCCGGAGGAGGTAGTTGAGGCAGGGACTATCCCGACGTTTAAGAAACAGTTAGACTGGTACATGGATAGGACAGGTTTGGAGGGATAAGGACCAAGCGCTGGCAGGTGGGACTAATGTAGCTGGGACATGTTGGCCGGTGTGGACAAGTTAGGCCGAAGGGGCTGTTTCCACACTGTATCACTCCATGACTCTAACACCACAAATAAATATACAACAAATAATTAACCAGACCGAAATAGTGCAAGCCAAAGTGAGTTGTACAACCTTTAAACAAAGTCCATGGTACTTTGGTGTTGAGGTAGGGTCGTGCTTTGGGTTGGGTAGTGTGGCAATGGAATCAGTGAAGAAAGCCAATGGAATGTTGGCCTTCATAACAAGGGGAGTTGACTATAGGAGCAAAGAGGTCCTTCTGCAGTTGTGCAGGGCCCTAGTGAGACCGCACCTGGAATACTGTGTGCAGTTTTGGTCTCCAAATTTGAGGAAGGATATTCTTGCTATTGAGGGCGTGCAGCGTAGGTTTACTAGGTTAATTCCCGGAATGGCGGGACTGTCATATGTTGAAAGACTGGAGCGACTAGGCTTGTATACACTGGAATTTAGAAGGATGAGAGGAGACCTTATCGAAACGTATGAGATTATTAAGGGGTTGGACAGTTTAGAGGCAGGAAACATGTTCCCGATTTTGGTGGAGTCCAGAACAAGGGGCCACAGTTTAAGAATAAGGGGTAGGCCATTTAGAACTGAGATGAGGAAAAACTTTTTCAGTCAGAGATTTGTGAATCTGTGGAATTCTCTGCCTCAGAAGGCAGTGGAGGCCAATTCTCTGAATGCATTCAAGAGAGGGCTAGATAGAGCTCTTAAGGATAGCGGAGTCAGGGGGTATGGGGAGAAGGCAGGAACGGGGTACTGATTGAGAATGATCAGCCATGATCATATTGAATGGCGCTGCTGGCTCAAAGGGCCGAATGGCCTCCTCCTGCACCTATTGTCTATTGTCTATTGTCTATTGATGGTTGTTGGGAAGAAGCTGTTCTTGAACCTGGAGGCCACAGTTCTCAGCCTCTCGTACCTTCTTCCCGATGGTAGCAGCGAGATGAGAGCGTGGCCATGGTGGAGTAGGATATTGATGATATTAGCAGCTTCTTTCACACAGAAACATAGAAAATAGGTGCAGGAGGAAGCCATTTGGCCCTTCGAGCCAGCACCGCCATTCATTGTGATCATGGCTGATCATCCACAATCAGTAACCCGTGCCTGCCTTCTCCCCATATCCCTTGATTCCACTAGCCCCTGGAGCTCTATCTAACTCTCTTTTAAATTCATCCAGTGAATTGGCCTCCACTGCCTTCTGTGGCAGAGAATTCCACAGATTCACAACTCTCTGGGTGAAAAAGTTTTTTTTCATCTCAGTTTTAAATGGCCTCCTCTTTATTCTTAGACTGTGTGGCCCCTGGCTCTGGACTCCCCCAACATTTTGTGAACATTTTTCCTGCATCTAGCTTGTCCAGTCCTTTTTATAATTTTATACCTTTCTGTAAGATCCCCTCTCATCCTTCTAAACTCCAGTGAATGCAAGCCCAGTCTTTCCAATCTATCCTCATGTGACAGTCCCGCCATCCCGGGGATTAACCTCGTGAACCTACGCCGCACTGCCTCAATAGCAAGGACGGCCTTCCTTTTTGAGGCACTGCTCCCTGTAGGTCCCTTATCTGACAGTGGGGAAGTCAGTACCCGTGATGGACCGGGCAATATCCATCATTTTCTGCAGCTTCCTTCATTCCTGGGCATTCAATTTACCAAACCTTAACACAACCGAAGATTGGCATTAATTTCTGGAGTAATTCAGCGGGGCAGGCAGCATCTCTGGAGAGAAGGAATGGGTGACGTTTCGGGTCGAGAGAGAGTCAGGGGGGAGGGAGACGTGAGTCTTGGAAGGGTTGGGTGTGAAAATGAGAGATCACAGGGGACGAGGTTCAAGGGAAATGGAGAATAGATCATTGTTAGCTGGGGGAATGTGACAACGAGGCATGTATGAAGATAAAAGTTAATCAGGAGGACAGTCAGACTGGTCGGAGTACTGGGATGGGGGGGGGGATGGAGAGAGAGGGAATACAAGGGTTACTTGAAGTTAGAGCTCAATATTCATACCACTGGGTTGTAAGCTGCCCTAGTGACAGGGAACGCAGGTAGCTGAGTAGTCGATGAGCTGTAGCAATCTCTATTCTATCGTAAGATGTGCTCTACTTTCCTCCTCCCTGAGTTGAGTTTAGTTTATTGTCAGTGAAAAGCTTTTCGTCGTGTGCTATCCCAGTCAGCAGAAAGACGACGCACGATTACAATCGAGCCATTTACCGCCCTCTAGTTGTTGATCGGACGGTTCAGTTGCCTGATAACAGCTGGGAAGAAACTGTCTCTGAATCTGGAGGTGTGTGCGTTTTCACACTTCTGTACCTTTTGCCCGATGGGAGAGGGGAGAAGAGGGAGTGGCCGGGGTACGGCCGGTCATTGTTTATGGTGCTGGCCTTGCCGAGGCAGCTTGAGGTATAAACTGAATCATCCTACTGCAACCAGAGAGCTGTCCTAGCAGTCCTTAACTACCATCTTCCTCATTGGTGAATATCCTTGGAATATCCTTGCGTAGATTGGCGAGACCAAACGCAGGCTCGGCGATCGTTTCGCTCAACACCTTCGTTCAGTCCGCCTGAACCAACCTGATCTCCCGGTGGCTCAGCACTTCAACTTCCCCTCCCATTCCCAATCTGACCTTTCTGTCCTGGGCCTCCTCCATTGTCAGAGTGAGGCCCAGCACAAATTGGAGGAACACCATCTCATATCTCACTTGGGCAGTTTACACCCCAGCGATATGAACATTTAGTTCTCTAACTTCAGATAGTTCCTCTGTCCCTCTCTATCCCCTCCCCCTTCCCAGTTCTCCCACTAGTCTTCCTGTCTCCTACTACGTCCTATCTTTGTCCCGCCCCCTCCCCTGACATCAGTCTGAAGAAGGGTCTCGACCCGAAACGTCACCCATTCCTTCTCTCCTGAGATGCTGCCCGACCCGCTGAGTTACTCCGGCATTTTGTGATACCTTTGGAACATCCTTGATCGGACATTGCTGGCTTTACCTTGCACTAAACGTAATTCCCTTGTCACGTGTCTGTGCACTGTAAGTGGCTCGATTGTAACTGTGCATTGTCTTTCCGCTGACTGGAGAGCAGGCGACACAAAAAAAGCTTTTCACTGTACACGTGACGATAAGCCAAACTGAACCGGACTGAAATGGAGTCAATGGAAGGGAGGTTGGTTTAGCGTGATATTTGTTCACTCGGTGTACGTTTATCTTTTCCTGTTAAGGAAAATGAAAAGAAAAGCCCCTCAAAGCAAGTAACACCCTGCAGCCAAAAAAAGCCCAGGCTATTCCGAGCACAGAGACGGCTCTGTGTATTTCTGGCTCGGGCTGAGGTAAGTGGCCGAGCCTGAAGCAGCCCCCCTCATCTATCTCCCTGTTTATTCTTTCCAATACAACATTGGCGTGGAGTGACCACACAGAAATACCACAGTGTACTGAAACATGTACCACAAGTGACACAGCACATCAGATTAAACAAAACTTCACCCTCACTGTTATTAAAAATAAAAACACACACACACACACACACACACACACACACACACGCACACACACACACACACACACACACACACACACACACACACACACACACACACACACACACACACACACACACACACACACACACACACACACACACACACACACACACACACACACACACACACACACACACACACACACACACACACACACACACGACCGCCTTAAATTTTATCATCGACCTGGTTCTGAAATAGATTGTTTCCAGGTTCACTGAGGGGGATGTTGTACGTACATCCATATATATTTAAAAAATATATAAGAAATATAAAATAATGACAGTCAGAATCTTTTTTTCCCCAGGATGGGAAAAATCAAAGGCTCGAGGGCATAGTTTAGTTACGTTTAGAGATACAGTGCAGAACCAGGCCCTTGTTTATGCCGACCATTCAACACTAGTCCGTCTCTCAAGAGATGCTGCCTGTCCCGCTGAGTTACTCCAGCGCTCCGTGTCTGTCTTAGGTGTAAACCAGCATCTGCAGTTCCTTCCTACACTATTTAGGGCTATTTCATAAACACAAGTTTTTATACTGTGCTTCGTCTACTTTGACGTAAATAGACAATAGACAATAGGTGCAGGAGGAGGCCATTCGGCCCCTCGAGCCAGCACCGCCATTCAATGTGATCATGGCTGATCATTCTCAATCAGTACCCCGTTCCTGCCTTCTCCCCGTACCCCCTGACTCCGCTATCTTTAAGAGCTCTATTCAGCTCTCTCTTGAAAGCATCCAGAGAATTGGCCTCTGAGGCAGGGAATTCCACAGCTTCAAAACTCTCTGACTGAAAACGTTTTTCCTCAAAATGTTTTCTTCCTCCCCTCTCCGACACTCCAGAGATGCTGCCTGGCCCGTTGAGTTACTCCGACACTTTTTTAATGTAAACCAGCATCTGCAGTTCCTTGTGCCTACATTTCGACTGAACCCATTATCCAGCCTTCTATATTATGATACTTCAAGGAGTCATCTAAGTCCTTACACAATGTTGTGAGATGACTTGCCCCCAGCACCGTCTCAGGCAACAGTGACAGCTCCCATCAGGATACGGGGAGAAGGCAGGATAATGGGGTTAGGAGGACGAGATAGATCAGCCATGGCGGAGTAGACTTGATGGGCCGAATGGCCTAATCCTACTCCTATCACTTATGACCTTGTGACCTAATACCGTTTACACAAACTACACAATTCAACACACGGTGGCACGGTGGCGCAGCGGTAGAGTTGCTGCCTTACAGCGCTAGCAGCGCCGGAGATCCGGGTTCGATCCCGACTACGGGTGCTGTCTGTACGGAGTTTTTACGTTCTCCCCGTGACCGCGTGGGTTTTCCCGCCTGATCTTCGGTTTCCTCCCACTCTCCAAAGACGTTAAGGCTTGTCGGTTAATTGGCTTGGCGTAAGTGTAAAATTGTCCCTAGTGTGTGTCGGATAGTGTTTATGTGCGGGGATCGCTGGGTCGGTGCGGACGCGGTGAGCCAAAGAGTCCTGTTTCCACGCTGTATCTCTGAACTTTCAAGTTAGGAAAAGGGGACGTACAATGAGATCTGGGTGTCCTAGTGCATCAGTCACTGAAAGGAAGCATGCAGGTACAGCAGGCAGTGAAGAAAGCCAATGGAATGTCAGCCTTCATAACAAGAGGAGTTGAGTATAGGAGTAAAGAGGGCGTGCAGCGTAGGTTTACTAGGTTAATTCCCGGAATGGCGGGATTGTCGTATGTTGAAAGACTGGAGAGGCTAGGCTTGCATACACTGGAATTTAGAAGGATGAGAGGGGATCTTATCGAAACGTATAAGATTATTAAAGGGTTGGACACGTTAGAGGCAGGAAGCGTGTTCCCGATGTTGGCGGAGTCCAGAACCAGGGGCCACAGTTTAAGAATAAGGGGCAGGCCATTTAGAACAGAGATGAGGAAAAACTTTTTCAGTCAGAGAGTTGTGAATCTGTGGAATTCTCTGCCTCAGAAGGCAGTGGAGGCCAATTCTCTGAATGCATTCAAGAGAGAGCTAGATAGAGCTCTTAAGGATAGCGGAGTCAGGGGGTATGGGGAGAAGGCAGGAACGGGGTACTGATTGAGAATGATCAGCCATGATCACATTGAATGGTGGTGCTGGCTCGAAGGGCTGAATGGCCTTCTCCTGCGTCTATTGTCTATTGTCTATTGTCTATTGTCTATTGTCTATTGTCTATTGTCTAACTGAAGTAAACACCCTTGCCACTCATGCTGCACGCTGACCTTAACTCTCCTCCCTTGTATTGTGGGGCGTCTCCGCCCCTCCCTGCCCCCCCCCCCCCCACCCCCCCAAATGTCCAGCAGCAGAAGGACCCGAGACTCTGGTCCTCCCCTGGAGAGCCTTGGCGTTGGCCTCACCGATCTCCAGTACATCCCTCAGGATGCGCTACTGCGGTCTGGAGCGGGCTAGTCGGCAACACTAGAAACCCTTGGCGTCGAGCTCACCGTTCTTCTTTTATTTTCCTGTCGAAGCTCGAGGATCATTTGAGTGTTGCAATACAGGAAGCCCTGGGAGGAAGGAGAACACACATTCCTAACAGCGTTGATGTGAGTTTCCATCCATTAACAGCAGGAAATTGGGCGGACTCCACCACAGAGTTATCTCTCCGACATCCATGAAGAATATTAACTCCTCCGAGTTTCCCCTTATCCGTGGTGTGGCTCAGCTGCCCGGAGGGATGATAGGGAATGGGACCTTTCACCGTCCGGCGCGGCCTGGAACGTGGCAACGACACCAGCCTGACCGCGGGAGAAGACGGCAGAGGAAGAGAAAAGACATTCTGGCCTTCCATCACAGTGAGGAAGAGACTGGAGGAGACTCACTGTGATGGATGTTTCTTTTTTTTGTTTTGTGTTGATTTGTGATGGTGTGTGTGTGTGTTATTGCTTATTTTTATTGCTCTTATTGTTGGACTGTGGGTAATGGAATTTCGTCCAAAAGACTTGTTTTTTTGGATGACAATAAAGGTTATTCTGATTCCGATTTTGATTCTGATTCTGAATAGCATAGACCCGCAGAGCCACAGAGTGATACAGTGTGGAAACAGGCCCTTCGTCCCAACTTGCCCCTACCGGCCAGCATGCCCCATCCACACTAGTCCCACCTGTCTGTGCTTGGCCCTTATCCCTCCAAACCGGTCCTCTCCATGTACCTGTCTAACTGCTTCTTAAAGTTAGGGATAGTCCCTGCCTCAACTACCTCCTCTGGCAGCTCGTTCCACACACCTACCACCCTAAGTGTGAAAAAGATTACCCCTCGGATTCCTATGAAATCTTTTCAATAGACAATAGACAATAGGTTCAGGAGGAGGCCATTTGGCCCTTTGAGCCAGCACCGCCATTCAATGTGATCATGGCTGATCATTCTCAATCAGTACCCCGTTCCTGCCTTCTCCCCATACCCCCTGACTCCGCTATCCTTAAGAGCTCTATCTAGTTCTCTCTTGAATGCATTCAGAGACTTGGCCTCCACTGCCTTCTGAGGCAATGAATTCCACAGATTTACAACTCTCTGACTGAAAAAGTTTTTCCTCATCTCCGTTCAAAATAGCTTACCCCTTATTCTGTGGCCCCTGGTTCTGGACTCCCCCAACATTGGGAACATGTTTCCTGCCTCTAACGTGTCCAACCCCTTAATAATCTTATATGTTTCGATAAGATCCCCTCTCATCCTTCTAAATTCCAGTGTATACAAGCCTAGTCGCTCCAGTCTTTCAACATACGACAGTCCCGCCATTCCGGGAATTAACCTAGTAAACCTACGCTGCATGCACTCAATAGCAAGAATATCCTTCCTCAAATTTGGAGAACAAAACTGCACACAGTACTCCAGGTGCGGTCTCACTAGGGCCCTATACAACTGCAGAAGGACCTCTTTGCTCCTATTACAACTGCAGAATGACCTCTTTGCTCCTATTTTCCCTTTCACCTTGAACCTATATCCTCTGGTCCTCGATTCACCTACTCTGGGCAAGAGACTCTGTGCATCTACCCAATCTATTCCTCTCTTGATTTTGTACACCTCTATATAAGATCACCCCTCACCCTCCTGCGCTCCATGGAATAGAGTCCCAGCCTGCCCAACCTCTCCCTGTAGCTCACACCCTCTAGTCCTCGCAACTAACTGCTCATATTTCGCCCCTATTTCACTCGGGCAGCTTACAGCCCAGCGGTATGAACATTGATCTGTCCAATTTCAAGTAACCCACTTGAAGGCTCCCCCTTTCCCCCACCCGTGTCCCGCTCTTTCCACTGGTCTGCTCCCTGTACCCCTCTCGTTATCACCTCTTCCCCAGCCAACAATGGGCCATTGTGGGCTCCACCCTTCCTCGTTCGTCTGTTGCCAGCCTTGTTTTGCTCTGACCTTTTCTCTCCCCCAGTTTATTCCCCCCCCCCCACCCCCCACCCACCCCCATCTCCTCACCTCTACTTTCAGTCTGATGAAGGGTTCCTGCCCGAAATGTTACTGTTCTTTTTCTCCAGAGATGCTGAGTTACTCCGGCATTTTGTGTCCCATTGTTATTTTTTTTTTACCTGGTCATTCATGACCGAAGGCGTGGGGAGAACGAGAAATACGAGAAAGAGAAAGTGAAAAAGAAAGGTCTATTACCCTTTCCTGAAATACATAAATGGAAAAAAGAACACTCCTTTCTGCTCAAATGCCTAATTCTACCCCATAGTTTTGCAGAGTGATATCAGTTATTTACTGGTTTACTAGACACCCTTGTAAGCTATAAGTGATAGGAGCAGAATTAGGCCATTCGGCCTATCAAGTCTACTCCGCCACTCAATCATGGCCGATCTATCTCTCCCTCCTAACCCCATTCTCCTGCCTTCTCCCCATAACCCCTGACACCCGTACTAATCAAGAATCTATCTATTTCTGCCTTTGAAATATCCATTGACTTGGCCTCCACAGTCTTCTTATTGAATGAGGAGAAAGAGAAATAACTGTCTTTTACCTTTTCCTGAAAGTGGTGTTAGGCTCTTTTACATAAACAGATAACTGCCTAACACTACCACTAACAACCAATACTACCTAACACTGCCGTGCCTAACACTACCCTGCCCAACACTACCCTGCAGTTTTACAGTGTTACCAGTTAGTTGCTGGTTTACTAGATACCCTTGAGTATAGAATTATAAATGGACTGGACAAGCTAGATGCAGGAAAAATGTTCCCAATGTTGGGGGAGTCCAGAACCAGGGGCCACACAGTGCAAGAATAAAGGGGAGGCCATTTAAAACTGAGATGCGAAAGAACTTTTTCACCCAGAGAGTTGTGAATTTGTAGAATTCTCTGCCACAGAGGGTAGTGGAGGCCAATTCACTGGATGAATTTAAACGAGAGTTAGATAGAGCTCTAGGGGCTAGCGGAATCAAGGGATATGGGGGCAAGGCAGGCACGGGTTACTGATTGTGGATGATCAAGGGGTAGGCCATTTAGAACTGAGATGAGGAAAAACTTTTTCAGTCAGAGAGTTGTGAATCTGTGGAATTCTCTGCCTCAGAAGGCAGTGGAGGCCAATTTTCTGAATGCATTCAAGAGAGAGATAGATAGAGCTCTTAAGGATAGCGGTGTCAGGGGGTATGGGGAGAAGGCAGGCACGGGTTACTGATTGTGGATGATCAGCCATGATCACATTGAATGGCAGTGCTGGCTCGAAGGGCCGAATGGCCTCCTCCTGCACCTATTTTGTTCTATACTTCTATGAGTACAAACTGCAAGGATCTCTTGCAACCTGCAAGGTGTGGTTTTCAAATTAACTTGGCTGAATATAGTACTTATGTTTGAGTAACATAATAGGTCACGTCTGACCTTCTCCCACCACAAGTCACCAAGTCTGCCAAACCCCGACCTTGACTTGTGATTCACTGATACCTCTACAAATATTTGGTCCTCCACCAACTCACCATCTCCACTCGACACCATGGCCTCTCCTGACCCACCACACCCCACCCCACCCGTCCCCTCCCCTGTTCTTATTCATCTTTTCTGACCTCCTCCCACAACTCCTCCGTGCTGCAGTTCTCCATTCCATCTCCGGCCATCTCCAAACACGTCCGTGGTCACCATCCCCACCCCGATGTTAGTTTTGGAACCCTAGCTCTTATCCAGACCCACAGCCCCAATCCAGAGGGATTCCGACCCGGAACGTCACCTATTCCTCTTCGCCGGAGATCTTAGGACGGTCACGGTGGCGCAGTGGTAGAGTTGCTGCCTTACAGCGAACGCAGCGCCGGAGACCCGGGTTTGATCCCGACCACGGGCGCCGTCTTTACGGAGTTTGTACGCTCTCCCCGTGATCTGCCTGGGTTTTCTCCGAGATCTTCGGTTTCCTCCCACACTCCAGAGACGTGCAGGTTTGTAGGTTAATTGGCTGGGCAAATGTAAAAATCATCCCTAGTGGGTGTAGGATAGTGTTAATGTGCGGGGATCGCTGGTCGGCGCGGAACCGGTGGGCCGAAGGGCCTGTTTCCGCGCTGTGTCTCTAAACTAAACTAAACTAAAGATGCTGCTTGACCCGCTGAATTCTTGATTAGAATGGGTGTCAGGGGTACAGGATAGCTACAAAATGCTGGAGTAACTCAGCGGGTCACGCAGCACCCATTCCTTCTCTCCAGAGATGCTGCCTGACCCGCTGAGTTACTCCAGCATTTTGTATCTACTTTTGATTTTAACCAGCATCTTGAGTTCTTTTCCTATGAGAAAAAGCCAGATACTTTCCCTCAGATTCATGACTGAACTCGTAGCTAATATAATCTGCACGGAATTAGTGATCTGCCAGGACCGACGATTTGGCCGCCATTCTCATTGTCAAAAGGATTGAAAATGGCGCTCTTTGAGACTTGAGACTTTATCTCTCTCTCCCCCTACCCCTGCATCAGCCTGAAGGGTCTCAACCTGGAATGTCACCTCTTTCATTTTAGACTTTAGGCTTTAGAGATGAACCTCGGAAACAGGCCCCATTCCGGCCCGCGGAGTCCGTGCTGACCAGCGATAGCTACCAGCCTTGGAGGGCATCTACAACACATGATGCCTCAGAAAAGCCACCAGCATCCACAAAGACTCTTCACACCCCTGCAACAGTCTGTTCAAACTTCTACCATCGGGCAGACGATACAAGGCCTTCTACGCCCGCACCTCCAGACTCAGGAACAGCTTCATCCCCAGGGCCATAGCTGCTATGAACCGGTCCTGCTGAGCCGGATGGTCACATCGCACAGTGAACCGGCACAGATCTACTTGCACTTTATTCTGTTTTAAAACTGTTAAAATTTGTTACATTGGGTTGTTAAATTAATACTGACTAGCTAATTAATTTATTGCATCGTATGGGAGGCGCATTCCCAATCTCGTTGTACCCTTGTACAATGACAATAAAGATATATTGTATTGTATTGTATTGTATTGTATTGTAAACCAGAGGTATTTATTTCACAAAATGCTGGAGTAACTCACTATGTAACTCACATGGAGTGTGGAGTGATTGTAATATGTGATTGTAGATTTGTTTCTGTGGCTGGCACGCAAATAGTCGTCTGGGTTGGGGTGCCGTATTACCACGTTGAGCTAACGTGGAGGTGAGAAAAAGCCAGGATAGCCACAAAATGCTGGAGTAACTCAGCGGGTCAGGCAGCATCTCAGGAGAGAAGGAATGGGCGACGTTTCGGGTCGAGACCCTTCACCCTGCGCGCTAGAGGCAATTTACAATTTACAGAAGCCAACGAACCTACAAACCTGTGTGTTTTTGGAGACTCCTTGCTGAATGAGCTGTGTTTTGCACTTTTAGCAACACAATAAGACTTAGTTACTCCTAAACAACCACCCTTGGTCCAAAATACCAGCTTGATACGAGCAAATAGCCAGGCCCTCAAAATAAACATTTTCAAATCCCATGTTTTGAAATATAATAAAGCTTATTATTCTTACTGAAGACTTTTTATTAATATTTTAGCTTCTGCCTAAACCCAATAAGCCAGTTCCACCCTTGACTTTATCTTCTATAAATATTTAAAAAGGTAAAATAGAACGAGTTTTTATCTCCTGCCTTTTTCACTGAGGAGATTTCTTCAACTGACTTGACTGCTTGACGCCTTTGCTGTTTATGGGCACCGAGAACGTCCGGAGAAGGTGCCTGATAGTAGATCACGTTGGAAAAGGAGCAATCCTAGCCTTGGATCACATTTTGTGTTTCCTCGAAGCCAATGGTATGGGCACCATGCCTCCAAAGCTGATCTAGCCCAAGGTTGATCTGAGTCACTTGCAGCCATGTGGGCATTATCTTGACCCGAAACGTCGCCCGTTCCTTCTCTCCAGAGATGCTGCCTGTCCCGCTGAGTTGCTCCAGCATTTTTGTGTCCATCTTCGGTTTAAACCAGCGTCTGCAGTTCCTTCCGATGGGCATTATTTGACCCGACCTGACAGATGATCACGCCAGGCCTTCAAAGGATTGAGAATATAACTAGTAGAGTGGATAAGGGAGAACCAGTGGATGTGCTATATCTGGACTTCCAGAAGGCTTTCGACAAGGTCCCACATAAGAGATTAGTATGCAAACTTAAAGCACACGGTATTGTGGGTTCAGTATTGATGTGGATAGAGAACTGGCTGGCAGACAGGAAGCAAAGAGTAGGAATAAACGGGTCCTTTTCAGAATGGCAGGCAGTGACTAGTGGGGTACCGCAAGGCTCAGTGCTGGGACCCCAGCTATTTACAATATATTATTAATGATTTGGACGAGGGAATTGAATGCAACATCTCCAAGTTTGCGGATGACACGAAGCTGGGGGGCAGTGTTAGCTGTGAGGAGGATGCTAGGAGACTGCAACGTGACTTGGATAGGTTAGGTGAGTGGGCAAATGCATGGCAGATGCAGTATAATGTGGATAAATGTGAGGTTATCCACTTTGGTGGCAAGAACAGGAAAGCAGACTGTTACCTGAATGGTGGCCGATTAGGAGAAGGGGAGATGCAACGAGACCTGGGTGTCGTGGTACACCAGTCATTGAAAGTAGGCATGCAGGTGCAGCAGGCAGTGAAGAAAGCGAATGGTATGTTGGCATTCATAGCGAGGGGATTTGAGTATAGGAGCAGGGAGGTTCTGCTGCAGTTGTACAGGGCATTGGTGAGACCACACCTGGAGTATTGCGCACAGTTTTGGTCTCCTAATCTGAGGAAAGACATTCTTGCCATAGAGGGAGTACAGAGAAGGTTCACCAGATTGATTCCTGGGATGGCAGGACTTTCATATGAAGAAAGACTGGATAGACTCGGCTTGTACTCGCTGGAATTTAGAAGATTGATGGGGGATCTTGTAGAAACTTACAGAATTCTAATGGGGTTGGACAGGCTAGATGCAGGATGATTGTTCCCGATGTTGGGGAAGTCCAGAACAAGGGGTCACAGTTTACGGATAAGGGGGAAGTCTTTTAGGACCGAGATGAGAAAGTTATTTTTCACACAGAGAGTGGTGAATCTGTGGAATTCTCTGCCACAGAGGGTAGTTGAGGCCAGTTCATTGGCTATATTTAAGAGGGAGTTAGATGTGGCCCTTGTGGCTAAAGGGATCAGGGGGTATGGAGAGAAGGCAGGTACGGGATACTGAGCTGGATGATCAGCCATGATCATATTGAATGGCGGTGCAGGCTCGAAGGGCCGAATGGCCTACTCCTGCACCTATTTTCTATGTTTCTATGTTTCTAAAGGAGATCGTCGACACAAAAAGCTGGAGTAACTCAGCGGGTCGGACAGCATCCGTAGAGAAAAACAACAGGTGCCGTTTCGGGTCGAGACCCTACTTGATCTCTCTCTTTGTTGTTGCGCACAGGTCTGTAATTAATTGGAAGGTTCCGTTAAATAAGAAAACGGGACCAGAATTCACTGGGCCATTCTGCAAACTAGTGAAAACATGGCTTTTATTTATTAGGACTCCCTGTAACTAAACAAAAAACTTGTTTTCTTTAAGAGGATGGCGATGACTAAGATACCAGGCGAGATGAAGGGGGACCGTTTTTTTCCAATGTAATTTTAGAATTGTTGCAGCAATCACAAGGGAATTGTGGACAATTGGTCGAGGTGTCATCAGAGCTTAGTTAGGCTCTCTGGCTTTGACTACTTAGTCATGGGCAAAACCACCACTTTCATGGAAAAAAAATGACGCTGCCTCAGAAAGCCGCATCCAGCGTCCCAGTAAACATCTTGCAAAACAACAATGCGCCGCAGCCAAAGAAAACCTGGGGTCGGAGCAGAAAATCCCGGGGGCGCTCGACAGGTCAGGCAGCGTCTAATAGCGAGGGGAAGGTTAGGGTTTAGTTTAGTTCAGTTTAGTTCAGAGATACAGAACCCTTTGGAAAACCAAGTCCGTGCCGACCAATAGACAATAGACAAGAGACAATAGGTGCAGGAGGAGGCCATTCGGCCCTTCGAGCCAGCACCGCCATTCAATGTGATCATGGCTGATCATTCTCAATCAGTACCCCGTTCCTGCCTTCTCCCCATACCCCCTGACTCCGCTATCCTTAAGAGCTCTATCTAGCTCTCTCTTGAATGCATTCAGAGAATTGCCCTCCTCTGCCTTCTGAGGCAGAGAATTCCACAGATTCACAACTCTCTGACTGAAAACGTTTTTCCTCATCTCAGTTCTAAATGGCCTACCCCATTATTCTTAAACTGTGGCCCCTGGTTCTGGACTCCCCCAACATTGGGAACACGTTTCCTGCCTCTAACGTGTCCAACCCCTTAATAATCTTATACGTTTCGATAAGATCCCCTCTCATCCAGCAATCCCTGTATCCCCGATTGAGTACTGGCATTTAAAAGGTTTTTGGATAGGCAGGTGGATATGCAGGGAGTGGAGAGGTACGGGCTGTACAGTTCTTGCGCTGATACTGTTGTTTTATGTTCTATGTGATGTGATATGATTTGTAAAAATTCTTATACGCGCCGACCGGAAAGGAACATTGAAATTCTAACTTTTGTCTTTAGAGATACAGAGCGGAAACAGGCCCTTCGGCCCATCGAGCCCGTGCCGGCCCCAGCGATCCCCGTACACTAGCAGTGCTTAACACACACGAGAGACAATTTACAATTTTTACCGATGCCAATAAACCTACAGACCTGTAAGTCTTTGGGGTGTGGGAGGAAACCGGAGCACCCAGAGAAAACCCACCTGGTCACGGTGAGAACGTACAAACTCAGTAAACACAGCATCCGTAGTCAGGATGGAACCCGGGTCTCTGGCGCTGTAAGGCAGCAACTCTACCGCTGCGCCGCCGCGCCGGCCCGTTTCATTATCATATCATATCATATATATACAGCTGGAAACAGGCCTTTTCGGCCCACCAAGTCCGTGCCGCCCAGCGATCCCCGCACATTAACACTATCCTACACCCACTAGGGACAATTTTTTTTTTACATTTACCCAGCCAATTAACCTACATACCTGTACGTCTTTTGGAGTTCACTGGTGGGCTGAATGCCCCTCCGTGACACACTGGTCAACCTGAGGAGCACCTTCAGCAACAGACTGGTCCCACCAAGATGGCAGCACAGAACGAACGCCACAGGAGATCCTTCTTCCCTGTGGCTATCAAACTGTGCAACTCCTCCCCTTTCTGTCGTGGGGTAGACTGTGACTGACACCGCTCCCCAATCTTTGCACATCCCCCAGTCCTTTCCACTCGTCACTTTAGATTTCAGATTTTTTTAGATTTAGAGATACAGCGCGGAAACAGGCCCTTCGGCCCACCGGGTCCGCGCCGCCCAGCGATCCCCACACATTAACACTACCCTACACACACTAGGGACAATTTTTTTGTTTACATTTACCCAGTCAATTGACCTACATACCTGGACGTCTTTGTAGTGTGGGAGGAAACCGAAGATCTCGGAGAAAACCCACGCAGGTCACCGGGAGAACGTAAAAACTCCGTACAGACGGCGCCCGTAGTCGGGATGGAACCTGAGTCTCCGGCGCTGCATTCGCTGTAAGGCAGCAACTCTACCGCTGCGCCACCATCATGTTTCATGTGTTTTGTGTTTTCTGACTGTTGATGGCAGATCAATTTCCCTCCTGAGATAAATAAAGTTCTATCGTATCGTATCGTATCGTATCACCTGTCACTGGTCATTCTTTGTTCTCCTCCCTCCAGTGTCGAAGCTTGAAAGTGCGCAGCACCAGATTCAGGAACAGTTTTTTCCCCTATGTAGTCAGGCTTTCGAACAGTCCTTCCATAAGCTGTGGTGCAGCGGTAGAGTTGCTGCCTTACAGCGAATGCAGCGCCGGAGAGCCGGCGACGATCCCGACTACGGGCGCCGTCTGTACGGAGTTTGTACGTTCTCCCCATGACCTGCGTGGGTTATCTCCGAGATCTTCGGTTTCCTCCCACACTCCAAAGACGTGCAGGTGTGTAGGTTAATTGGCTTGGTAAATGTAAAAGTTGTCCCTAGTGGGTGTGGAATAGTGTTAACGTGCGGGGATCGCTGGTCGGCGCGGAACCCGTTGTGCCGAAAGGGGCCTGTTTCTGCGCTGTACCTCTAAACTAAACAAAACTAAAAGCTAGGGTACCGCCCGATTCACCTCTACCCCATCGCGGACATTGGACTTTGTCTGTGGAACTGGAAACAATGAACTGTTGGCAGATGTTGGTTTACCAACGACAGACACAAAGTGCTGGAGTGACACCATGGGTCAGGGAGCATCTCTGGAGAAAAAGGTTAGGTGACGTTTTCAGTTCAGTTCAGTTTAGTTTATTGCCACGTGTACTGAGGTACAGTGAAGTGCTTTTTGGGTTGGGGCCCTGCCCTGGACTTAAGGGGACGGTTCCTGACCCAAAACATCACCTATCCGTTTCTTCCAAGGTCGGAGATGGTGACCCGCTGAGTTACTCCAGCATTTTGTGTCTTTCCTTGTCTATGGAGCCGATGAGCTACAATGCTGAGAACTGTACGCTGTACTCTGTATCTTCCCCTTTGCTCAACCAATTGTACTTGTGTTCGATGTGATTGTACTCGATAGACAATAGACAATAGGTGCAGGAGGAGGCCATTCGGCCCTTCGAGCCTGTATGCACCACCATTCAATGGCTGATCATTCTCAATCAGTACCCCGTTCCTGCCTTCTCCCCATACCCCCTGACTCCGCTATCCTTAAGAGCTCTATCTAGCTCTCCCTTGAATGCATTCAGAGAACTGGCCTCCACTGCCTTCTGAGGCAGAGAATTCCACAGATTCACAACTCTCTGACTGAAAAGGTTTTTCCTCATCTCAGTTCTAAATGGCCTACCCCTTATTCTTAAACTGTGGCCCCTTGTTCTGGACTCCCTCAACATTGGGAACATGTTTCCTGCCTCTAACGTGTCCAACCCCTTAATAATCTTACACATTTCGATAAGATCTCCTCTCATCCTTCTAAATTCCTCATGTATAATATTATCTGATCTGTTTGGAGGGCATAAAATACGAAGATTTTTATTAGACTTTAGACTTTAAACTTTAGCGACACAGCGTGGAAACAGGCCCTTCGGCCCACCGAGCCCACGCCGATCTGCGATCACCCCGTACATGAGCATTATCCTACACACTTGGGACAAATTACGATTTACTGAAGCCAATTAACCTACAAACCTGCACGTCTTTGGGAGTGTGGGAGGAATGGAGGTAGGATATTTCGGATCTTTTTTTTTAAGGCAGAGATTGACAGGTTCTTGATTAGTAAGGGTGTCAGGGGTGATGGGGGAGAAGGCAGGAGAATGGGGTTAGGAGGGAGAGATAGATCAGCCGTTGTTGAATGGCGGAATAGACTTGATAGGCCGAATGGCCTAATTCTGCTCCTAACACTTATGACCTTGTGAAGCTGGAGAACCCGGAGAAAACCCACACGGGTCACGGGGAGAACGTACAAACTCCATACAGACAGCGCTCGTGGCCAGGATGGAACCCGGGTCTCAGGCGCTGTGAGGCAGCAACTCTACCGCTGTGCCACCCTGCTGTTCTCGGTATTGCAACCTCAATCATAAATACAAAATATAATAAACCTAAACATGAACCTGTAACACGCAGCTTACAGTCTTTCTTTGAAGATGCTGCCACGTGACATGCCCAGTTCTTGCAATGTTCTCTGCTTTCCATTAAAAGTCCCACAGTCTGGTTAAACTCAGAGGAACAGCGGTTTTACTCGAAGCTCCCTTCACATCTTTCCAAGCAGGAAGTGGTATTTCATATCTGTATTATCCAAGCCCTCAACAATAACAAAAATATCATTTGCTGCAGAACTACAGGATGGTCGGGGCTGGTAGTTGGGTCCTCGGCTTATCCTCTTCACTACTTTTTATGGAAGAAAATGAAGAGAGAAAGAAAGTGTTTCAAAGCCACATCAAATGTTATTATCCAACTAATCAGTGCTCATTAATCCAATCAAGAGAGTCAAGAAAGTTTCATTGTCGTGTGTCCCAGATAGAACAATGACATTCTTACTTGCAGCAGCACAACAGAATATGTAAACATAGTGCACTGTAAACAATATAATGATCTATTTACATATATTATCTATCTATCTATCTATCTATCTATCTATCTATCTATCTATCTATCTATCTATCTATCTATCTATCTATCTATCTATCTATCTATCTATCTATCTATCTATCTATCTATCTATCTATCTATCTATCTATCTATCTATCTATCTGTCTGTCTGTCTGTCTGTCTGTCTGTCTGTCTGTCTGTCTGTCTGTCTGTCTGTCTGTCTGTCTGTCTGTCTGTCTGTCTGTCTATCTATCTATCTATCTGTCTATCTGTCTGTCTATCTGTCTATCTGTCTATCTGTCTATCTGTCTATCTGTCTATCTGTCTATCTGTCTATCTGTGTAACATGAAGCTATCTCCATCTATCCATCCACGTTCCAATGTTTAGTTCAGTTTAGTTTAGAGATGCAGCGTGGAAGCATGGTGGAAAGGGGGGGGGGGTGCAGAATGGAGGGTGGAGGAGAGTGGGGATGGGAGGGAGAGTGGGACTGGGGAGGAGGGTGGGGTGGGGAGGTGGGAAGAGGGGATGGGGAGGGGGGAAGAGGGGATGGGGAGGGGACAGCAGGGGTGGGGGGAGGAGGAGGTGGTGGGGGGATGAGAGAGTGGGGGTGGGGGAGAAGGGGGACAGTGGGGGTCAGGGAGGATGGGAGAGTGGGGGGTAAGGAGGGGGGGGGATAAGGGGGATTGAGTAGGGGGTTGAGGGTGCTACACCAATACAGGAGAGGCTTTGGGTCCAAGGCTCGGTCACACCCTTTCCCCTGTACTGCCTTTCATTGCGCTCCCCCTCCCCTGGAGGTACCACAGTGAAGGAGAAAAAAGATGGCCGCTGGCAGGACGGTGTCAGTGGCTCCCTCTCCCCTTCCCCCCCCACCCCTTCCCCCCTTCTCAACCTCCTCTCCCCTTCTCCCCCATCCCATTCCCCCCTCCTCTCTTCCCCCACCCCACCCCCCCCCATTGAGATTCTTTTTTTTTTTAAACAGACAATTTATTTTAAAGAAAAAACTTAATTTCCCCAGGTCGCAATGGAAACCCTATGAGGACGGGCCCAACAATATATATATATATACAGATATAGGAAAATAACTGCAGATGCTGGTACAAATCGAAGGTATTACAAAATGCTGGAGTAACTCAGCAGATCAGGCAGCGTCATTGGAGAAAGGGAATGGGTGACGTTTCGGGTCGAGACCCTTCTTCAGACTGATGTCAGGGGGGTGGGACAAAGGAAGGATATAGGTGGAGACAGGAAGATAGAGGGAGCTCTGGGAAGGAGGAGGGGAAGAGAGGGACAGAGGAACTATCTAAAGTTAGGGTATATATATATATGCAGACACATGCACACATACACACATACGTACACATAAAAAATCAATCAAACATTAATAGGGCAGTAGTAACAATAATACTTATGCAGTTCAGAGCTTCAAGGTTGTAGTGTTTAATAGCCTGATGGCCGTAGGGTAGAAGCTGTCCCTGAACCTGGACGTTACAGTTTTCAGGCTCCTGTACCTTCTTCCTGATGGCAGGGGTGAGATGAGAGCTTGGCCAGGGTGGTGTGGGTCTCTGATGATGCTGGCTGCACTTCTGAGGCAGCGACTCCGGTAAATCCCTTCGATGGTGGGGAGGTCAGAGCTGGTGATGGACCGGGCAGTGTTCACAACTTTGTGTAGTCTTCTAAGCTCCTGGGCGTTCAAGTTGCCGAACCAGGCCGTGATGCGACCAGTCAATGTGCTCGCACCTGTACACCTGTAGAGGTTCAAGAGAATCCTCTCTGACATTCCCAATCTCCGTAATCTTCTCAGGAAGAAGAGCCGTCGATTGTTCAGCAAAGACTGATGTGTATCGATTGTTAAACTTTTGGCAAGGCAATTTCAAACCCTGGTCACCTTTATCCAGCCATCACTTGCCAGGCTTAAGATAGACAAACAGTGCTGGAGTTACCCAGCGGGTCAGGCAGTATCTTTGGGGAAAAGGAATGGGTGACGTTTCAGGTCGAGACCCTTCTTCAGACTCAGAGGAAAGGGAAACGAGAGACATAGACGGTGATGTAGGGAGAGATACAGAACAAATGAATGAAAGGTGTACAAAAAGATAACAATGAACAGGAATCGGGCCATTGTTAGCAGTGGGCTGGGTGAAAACGAGTTGTACAGACAACGAAACTCACCAGGACGACAGTGAAACTAGTACAACGACTATGGTGGGGGAGGGGACGGAGAGAGAGAGAGAGAGAGGGGATGCAAGGGTTATTTGAAATTAGAGAAACCAATTTTCATACCGAAGATAGACTCAAAACGCTGGTGTAACTCAGTGGGACCTCTGGAGAGAAGGAATGAGTGATGTTTTGTGTCGAGACCTTTCTTCAGACTAGTCGGGTGAAAAAGGAAATGAGAGAGAGAGACAATGATGTAGAGAGATTTGGAACAAATGAATGAAAGATATGCAAAAAATGTAACGATGATAAAGGAAACGGGCCATTGTTGGCTGTTTGCTGTGTGAGAATGGGAACCTGGTGCGACTTGGGTGGGGGAGGGATGGAGAGAGAGAGGGAATGCAGGGGTGACTTGAAGTTAGAGAAATCAATATTCATGCCATTAGGTTGTAAGCTTCCATTCCTATTCAATTTTCATACCGCTGAGTTAGACAATAGACAATAGGTGCAGGAGGAGGCCATTCGGCCCTTCGAGCCAGCACCACCATTCAATGTGATCATGGCTGATCATTCTCAATCAGTACCCCGTTCCTGCCTTCTCCCCATACCCCCTGACTCCGCTATCCTTAAGAGCTCTATCTAGCTCTCTCTTGACTGCATTCAGAGAATTGGCCTCCACTGCCTTCTGAGGCAGAGAATTCCACAGATTCACAACTCTCTGACTGAAAAAGGTTTTCCTCATCTCTGTTCCAGGTGGCCTACCCCTTATTCTTAAACTGTGGCCCCTGGTTCTGGACTCCCCCAACATTGGGAACATGTTTCCTGCCTCTAACGTGTCCAACCCCTTAATAATCTTATACGTTTCGATAAGATCCCCTTTCATCCTTCTAAATTCCAGTGTATACAAGCCTAGTTGCTCCAGTCTTTCAACATATGACAGTCCCGCCATTCCGGGAATTAACCTAGTAAACCTACGCTGCACGCCCTCAATAGCAAGAATATTACACGAGTTGTAAGCTGGTCTGGAGAAATATCCTTCCTGTAATGGGGTGACCAGAACAGCATAAGGCACTTCAGAAACAGATAACCAGTTAATATGATTACGGACACCTGCCTCTTTCCTATTAACATCACAACAATTGAAAGTGAATTGATATTATTATGTGTAGGAAGGAACTGCAGATGCTGGTTGGCAACAAAGATAGACACAAAATGCTGGAGTAACTCAGCGGGTCAGGCAGCATCTCTGGAGAGCAGGATTGGGTGACGTTTCGGGTCAAGACCCTTATCCAGACTGCGAGTCAGGGGAGAGGGAGACACCGAGATATGGAGGGGTAAGGTGTGAAAACACAGATCAAAGCAGACGATACGTGTAGGAAGGAACTGCAGATGCTAGTTTACATCGAAGATAGACACAGCATGCTGTCCCGCTGAGTTACTCCAGCATTTTGTAACTATCTTCAGAGCAGACGATGATAAGGCAGTGTAGAATGTTCGTTAATTGGAAGTAAGAATAAAAAGGCAGATTATTATCTGAATGGTGTCAAGTTAGGAAGAGGGGATGTTCAACGAGATCTGGGTGTCCTAGTGCATCAGTCACTGAAAGGAAGCATGCAGGTACAGCAGGCAGTGAAGAAAGCCAATGGAATGTTGGCCTTCATAACAAGAGGAGTTGAGTATAGGAGCAAAGAGGTCCTTCTACAGTTGTACCGGGTCCTGGTGAGACCGCACCTGGAGTACTGTGTGCAGTTTTGGTCTCCAAATTTGAGGAAGGATATTCTTGCTATTGAGGGCGTGCAGCGTAGGTTCACTAGGTTGATTCCCGGAATGGCGGGACTGTCATATGTTGAAAGGCTGGAGCAATTAGGCTTGTATACACTGGAATTTAGAAGGATGAGGGGGGATCTTATTGAAACATATAAGATAATTAGGGGATTGGACACATTAGAGGCAGGAAACATGTTCCCAATGTTGGGGGAGTCCAGAACAAGGGGCCACAGTTTAAGAATAAGGGGTAGGCCATTTAGAACGGAGACGAGAAAGAACTTTTTCAGTCAGAGAGTGGTGAGGGTGTGGAATTCTCTGCCTCAGAAGGCAGTGGAGGCCAGTTCGTTGGATGCTTTCAAGAGGGAGCTGGATAGAGCTCTTAAGGATAGCGGAGTGAGGGGGTATGGGGAGAAGGCAGGAACGGGGTACTGATTGAGAGTGATCAGCCATGATCGCATTGAATGACGGTGCTGGCTCAAAGGGCTGAATGGCCTACTCCTGCACCTATTGTCTATTGTCTATTAATATGTAGTGAGAACTAGTTGGCAGAAACTTTGCTGTTCCATTGACACAATGTTGTTGACACTGTCTGTTTACCAGATTTACAGGCCAGACTCTGAACACCTTCGCTCAGTCCGCCTGGACCTGCCTGATCCCCCGGTTGCCAAACACTTTAGTTCCCCATCCCATTCCCACACTGACCTTTCTGTCCTGGGCCTCCTCCATTGTCAGAGTGAGGCTAAACGCAAATTGGAGGAACAGCACCTCATATTTCGCTTGGGCAGCTTACACCCCAGCGGCATGAACATTGATTTCTCTAACTTCAAGTAACCCCTTGCATCCCCTCTCTCCCCATTCCTCCCCCACCCGAGTCGCACCAGCTTCTCGTTCTCACCGAGCAAACAGCTAACAACGGCCTCTTTCCTTTATCATCGTAACATTTTTGCATATTTTCCATTCATTTGTTCTATATCTCTCTACATCACCGTCTACACCTCTCGTTTCCCTCACCCCTGACTCTCAGTCTGGAGAAGGGTCTCGACCCTAAGCGTCACCCATTCCTTCTCTCCAGAGATGCTGCCTGTCCCGCTGAGTTACTCCAGCACCTTGTGTCTGTCCTCATTGGAGTAGTGCTTGCGGTTCTGGGCGGTATAAAATATCTGCAGCTCTGACTTTTCCACATCTCCTTTAACAACATGGCGGCACGGTGGCGCATGACAAATGACAGGTGATACGATACGATATAATACGATAGAACTTTATTTATACCAGGATGGAGATTGATCTGCCATCAACAGTCAGAAAACACAAAACACATGAATCATGATGGTGGCGCAGCGGTAGAGTTGCTGCCTTACAGCGAATGCAGCGCCGGACACTCAGGTTCGATCCTGACTACGGGCGCCGTCTATACGGAGTTTGTACGTTCTCCCCGTGACCTGCGTGGGTTTTCTCCGAGATCTTCGGTTTCCTCCCACACTCCAAAGACGTACAGGTATGTAAGTTAATTGACTGGGTAAATGTAAAAATTGTCCCTAGTGTGTGTAGGATAGCGTTAGTGTGCGGGGATCGCTGGGCGGCGCGGACTCGGTGGGCCGAAGGGCCTGTTTCCGCGCTGTATCTCTAAATCTAAATCTAAACAACATTCATACAGCATTTTAATAAGCATTAAGGCAATTTAATGGCAGGAGGGCACTAACTGGCTTTTTTAATTGGTAACAAAACCCATGTTCTCATGTTTAGAGTCATGTTTTCTCCTAATTTCAATAGAAGGTTATAAATTCCATCAAAACAAAAACAGTGGTCACTGTGACATATTTCAAAAAACTTAAATCTGGCTCGAAAATTATCTCTAAAGAAAGCTGACTCGGACAAAAATAAACCCAGGCATAGCAGCTTCTTTTAAATACAATTTATGTAGTTAGATGAAGACAGTCAAGTGTAGTTTGAGTCGGCAGTCGAAGGACACAGAGTGCTGGGGTAACTCAGTGAGTCAGGCAGCATCTCTGGAGAACATGGATAGGTGACGTTTCACAGAGTGCTGGGGTAACTCAGTGAGTCAGGCAGCATCTCTGGAGAACATGGATAGGTGGCGTTTCACAGAGTGCTGGGGTAACTCAGCAGGTCAGGCAGCATCTCTGGAGAACATGGATCGGTGACGTTTCACAGAGTGCTGGGGTAACTCAGCGGGTCAGGCAGCATCTCTGGAGAACATGGATAGGTGATGTTTCACAGAGTGCTGGGGTAACTCAGTGAGTCAGGCAGCATCTCTGGAGAACATGGATAGGTGGCGTTTCACAGAGTGCTGGGGTAACTCAGCGGGTCAGGCGGCATCTCTGGAGAACATGGATAGGTGATGTCTTGAGGTGCAATCTTTCTTCAGAGATACTGCCTGACCTACTGAGTTACTCCAGCACTTTATGCACTTATTGTGCATTAGACAGCTTCTGCGATTCTTCGTTTCACCATCAGTTTCATATTCAAGACTAACTACAGTGTGGTTAAAGACCAGATTGATTCCTGGGATGGCAGGACTTTCATATGAAGAAAGACTGGATAGACTCGGCTTATACTCGCTGGAATTTAGAAGACTGAGGGGGGATCTTATAGAAACATATAAAATTCTTAAGGGGTTGGAGAGGCTAGATGCGGGAAGATTGTTCCCGATGTTGGGGGAGTCCAGAACTAGGGGTCACAGCTTAAGGATAAGGGGGAAGTCTTTTAGGACCGAGATGAGAAAACATTTCTTCACACAGAGAGTGGTGAGTCTGTGGAATTCTCTGCCACAGAAGGTAGTTGAGGCCAGTTCATTGGCTATATTTAAGAGGGAGTTAGATGTGGCCCTTGTGGCTAAAGGGATCAGGGGGTATGGAGAGAAGGCAGGTACAGGTTACTGAGCTGGATGATCAGCCATGATCATATTGAATGGCGGTGCAGGCTCGAAGGGCCGAATGGCCTACTCCTGCACCTATTTTCTATGTTTCTATGTAACTCAGCGGGTCAGGCGGCATCTCTGGAGAAAATAGATAGGAGATGTCTTGAGGTGCAATCTTGCTTCAGAGATTCTGCCTGACCTACTGAGTTACTCCAGCACTTTGTGCAATTTTTGTGTATTGGACAGCTTCTGCGATTCTTCGTTTCACCATCAGTTTCATATTCAAGACTAACTACAGTGTGGTTAAAGACAAGTGATGAAGTAGGCGAAACGGTGGCGCAGTGGTAGAGTTGCTGCCTTACAGCACCAGACTAAACGTAGACTGGGCGATCGTTTCGCTGAACACCTTCGCTCAGTCCGCCTGGACCTACCTGATCTCCCGGTTGCCAAACACATTAATTGCCCTTCCCATTCCCACACTGACCTTTCTGACCAAGGCCTCCTCCATTGTCAGTGAGGCTAAATGCAAATTGGAGCAACAGCTCCTCATATTTCGCTTGGGCAGCTTACACCCCAGTGGTAAAAATATGATCTCTCTAACTTCAAGTAACCCCTACATTCCCTCTCTCCCCATTCCTCCCCCAACCAAGTCATACCAGGTTTTCGTTCTCACCTGGCAAACAGCTAACAATGGTCTGTTTTCTTTATCATCGTAACTTTATTTTGCATATCTTACATTCATTGTTCTATAGCTTGCTACATTATCATCTATTTTTTCACAAAATGCTGGAGTAACTCAGCAGGTCAGGCAGCATCTCGGGAGAGAAGGAATGGGTGACGTTTCGGGTCCAGACCCTTCTTCAGACTGATTTTGTGAATAAATACCTTCGATTTGTACTAGCATCTGCAGTTATTTTCTTATACATTATCATCTATACCTCTTGTTTCCCTTTTCCGTGACTTTCAGCCTGAATAGACAATAGACTATAGGTGCAGGAGGAGGCCATTGGGCCCTTCGAGCCAGCACCGCCATTCAATGTGATCATGGCTGATCATTCTCAATCAGTACCCCGTTCCTGCCCTCTCCCCATACCCCCTGACTCCGCTATCCTTAAGAGCTCTATCTAGCTCTCTCTTTTGAATGCATTCAGAGAATTGGCCTCCACTGCCTTCCGAGGCAGAGAATTCCACAGATTTACAACTCTCTGACTGAAAAAAGTTTCTCCTCATCTCCTGTTCAGAAACTGTCACCCCTTCAGCCAATAATAAGTATAAGAAAATAACTGCAGATGCTGGTACACATCAATCTGAAGAAGGGTCTCGACCCGAAACGTCACCCATTCCTTCTCTCCCGAGATGCTGCCTGACCTGCTGAGTTACTCCAGCACTTTGTGAATAAACCCCGTCAGTCATCCTTAACTCTTTATTTCCTGTGAAACCTCAGCCCAGTCCCAGCCCGTCAGTCAGTCCTCCCCTCTGAAGATGGACACCAAGTTGGGCAGCGTCTCGTCCGCTGCTCCACCCTTTCGAATGTGTTAATGTGTCATGAAGCAGGTGTTTTAGCTTCGAAATCCTAAAGCCTTTGAAATGTCGTTTTCGGTTTTTGCATTACAAAGAATTAGTAATGCAATATGCTGTTACTGGTGAAATGGCACCGGCACAGCAATGCTGACCACATCACTGCAGGTGTCTCTGTTTATATACTTGGGCAAGTGCCTTGCAAGTACCTCACCACCATGGCAACAACAAGCCTTTAATCAGGCTCAGTATAAACAGCACTCTGGTCCAGTCCCGCGACTTGTGGGCCGACTCCCCCTAACATCTGCCGGAGTCAGCCTCTCGGTAGTTTGACAGGCAAACTGTACTCTGGTGCTGCCAACCTTTCAGGCCTGTGCGTGGCAGCCAACGCCAAGGGTCCTTGGTGGGGGGTGGGGGGGGAGGGAGGGCCACAGTCTCGGATCCTTCCGCTGCTGGACATGGGGTGGGGGTGGGGTGGGGGGGGGGGGGGGGTGGGGGGGGGGGGGGTGGGGGGGGGGGGTGGGGGGGGGCTGGTGGAGACGCCCCTCAAAATAAGGGAAGGGATTCCACGCCAGTGGGCAACATGAGTGGCAAGGGTGGGGAGGGTAAATTTATCTAAATAGTATTGAATGTATATATAGTTTCTGAGAATGCCAGATGGAGTTTTGTAAGGATCAGGTTTTGTATTTATTTATTTCTCAAATAAAGTATATTTTGAATTTAAAAAAAAAAATGTTGTAAGTGTTTTTAAAAAAGATATATATATATATTAATTTTTTCAGGCCTGTAAGTGTTTGTTAGACCTCAGGGATCAGGACATTTTGGCTGCTGCCCTGAACCTGGTAGCCGGTGAGTCTAAATCTGATGTCAAACTTCAGAGTTTAAGAATAAGGGGTAGGCCATTTGGAACGGAAATGAGGAAAAACTTTTTCAGTCAGAGAGTTGTGAATCTGTGGAATTCTCTGCCTCAGAAGGCAGTGGAGGCCAATTCTCTGAATGCATTCAAGAGAGAGCTAGATAGAGCTCTTAAGGATAGCGGAGTCAGGGGGTATGGGGAGAAGGCAGGAACGGGGTACTGATTGAGAATGATCAGCCATGATCACATTGAATGGCGGTGCGTACAGGCTCGAAGGGCCGAATGGCCTCCTCCTGCACCTATTGTCTATTGTCTATAACACACTAGCACTATCCTACACAATAGGGACTATTTACAATAGTATCACAGCCAATGAACGTACAAACCTGTCTGTCTTTGGAGTGTGGGAGCACCCGGGAAAAACCCACGCAGGTCACGGGGAGAACGTACAAACTCCGTAGAGACAGCAGCCGTGGTCAGGATGGGACCCCGGGTCCCTGGCGCTGCGAGGCAGCAACTCTAACGCTGCGCCACCGTGCCGCAAGAACCTGTGGAGACAGAAACTAGAGACATGAATTAGAAACATTTCAGGTAAAAGGCCTGTTGCCCAGTTGGTGGGGTTTTTAACTGGCCTTTGCTGAAGTGAATTAAACTGGGGTTACCTGTGAAGAGGAGGGATGGAGCATGGGGTTTTACAGAACGTGGGATTCAACTCCAACAACTCAGAATAGAATTCCATTGCATGCGTAGAGGGGAACTGCAGATGCTGGTTTTACACTGAAGATAGACACAAAATGCTGGAATAACTCAGTGCTTCTCCTCTGTTATCAGACTTCTGAACGATCCTTCCATACATCCGGGTATTGTCCCGGAGTTCCAACCAACCTCAATGTGGACATTGAACTTTTTCCTCTGGAACTGTTGTGCTGCAGTGCTGAGAAAATATATTCTGCACTCAGGCATTTTTCCCTTTGCTCTTTCTGTTGAACTTGTGTTTGGCTTGATTGTATTCATTCGGTCACAAGGACATAAGTGATAGGAGTAGAATTAGACCATTCGGCCCATCAAGTCTACTCCGCCATTCAATCGTGCCTGATCGTTCTCTCCCTCCTAATCCCACTCTCCTGCTTTCTCCCCATAACCTATACTTATCAAAAATTTGTCTATCTCTGCCTTAAAAATATCCACTGACCTGGCCTCCACAGCTTTCTGTGGCAAAGAATTCCACAGATTCACCACCTTCTGCCTAGAGAGATTTCTCCTCATCTCCTTCCTACAAGAATGTCCTTTAAATGTCTAATCTCATAGAGCATCTGAATCTAATTGAACCGAATCAACTAACTAACAACTAATTGGCAACTGAATCATCCTATCACAACCAGAGAGCAGTGCTGAACTACTGTCTACCTCTTTGGTGACCCTCAGTCTATCCTTGATATGACTTTGCCAGCTTTAACTTGCACGAAACGTTATTCCCTTATCATGCATCTGTACATTGTAAATGTTTTTTGGCGACTGCCGGCGACTGTCAAAGTCGTAGCAGATCACCAAAATTTTCTTTTACCCGACGACAATGACCACGACAATGACCACGACAATGACCACGACAATGACCACGACAATGACCACGACAATGACCACGACAATGACCACGACAATGACCACGACAATGACCACGACAATGACCACGACAATGACCACGACAATGTCGAGTCAGGTCGAGATTACAGCGTCTTCGGAAACATCGCGAAATTCCCACGCTGTCAATGCTTCTCCGGCAACCTGATTTTCACTGAAATTACTGACAAGTTGGTAAAGTTCAGTTCAGTCTGAAGCATATATTTATTTGCAAGTTCACCATAACTACTGGACTGCTGATTGCAGAGGTTGTAGACGCAGCCCAGACCATCACACAAACCAACAACCCTACCTTTGACTCCGTCTACACCTCACGCTGCCTCGGCAAGGCCAGCAGCATAATGGAGGACCAGTCTCACTCTGGTCACTCCCTTTTCTCCCCTCTCCCATCAGGCAAAAGGTACAGAAGTGTGAAAACGCACACACCTCCAGATTCAGGGACAGTTTCTTCCCAGCTGTTATCAGGCAACTGAACCATCCTACCACAACCAGAGAGCAGTCCCGAGCTGCTATCTACCTCACCGGAGACCCTCGGACTATCTTCGATTGGGACTTTACTGGGCTTTATCGTGCACTAAACGTTATTCCCTTTTATCATGTATCTGTCGATTGTAATCATGTATTGTTTTTCCGCTGACTGGTTAGCACGCAGCAAAAAAGCCTTTCGCCGTACCTCGGTGAGTACACGTGACAATAAACTCATGAAGTAAACTCCATATTGATCATCGTTAACCTTTTTTCATATCGTTCATTCATTTGTTCTATGTACCTTCTCTATCTCTCGTCTCCCTTTCCCCTGACTCTCAGCCTGAAGAAGGGTCTCGACCTGAAACGTCACCCTTTCCTTTAACTCTAGAGATGCTGCCTGTCCCGCTGAGTTACTCCGGCTTTCTGTGTCGATCTCCGGTTTAAACCAGCACCTGCAGTTCCTTCCGACACATTTCGTCTGCTCCACTGCGAAATCTCCTCGAGGTATGTCTACTTTGAAGAAGTTCTCCTCCTCTCTCCGACGAGAGTTCTGCAACATCCTCTCTCGCTGCTCCCCCTCTGTGGTTCCTCCAACTCTCCGACTCTACGACTTCTTTGCATGTCTTTCATTCATGGTTCTTTATCTCTCCACGTCACCGTCTATGTCTCTCGTTTCCCTTATCCCTGACCAGTCTGAAGAAGGGTCTCGACCCGAAACGTCACCCGTTCCTTCTCTCCAGCGATGCTGCCTGTCCCGCTGAGCCACTCCAGCCTGCTGCGTCTATCCTCCGCATTCCTTTTCCACTTGCCTGCAGGAAGTGGGGGGGAGTCCAGAACCAGGGGGTCACAGTTTAAGAATAAGGGGTGGGCCATTTCGGACTGAGATGAGGAAAAAACTTTTTCAGCCGGCGAGTTGTGAATCTGTGGAATTCTCTGTCACAGAAGGCAGTGGACGCCAATTCGCTGGATGTTTTCAAGAGAGAGTTAGATGTAGCTCTTGGGGCTAACGGAATCAAGGGATATGGGGAGAAGGCAGGAACAGGGTTCTGATTCTGGATGGTCAGCCATGATCATATTGAATTGAATGCATTTTTTATGAGCCAAGTATGTACACATACAAGAAATTTGCCTCGGTACTTTGCTCGCAAGTAACAACACGACATGCAGCAAAC
The DNA here is from genome assembly GCF_053455715.1 of Rhinoraja longicauda. Taxonomy (NCBI): domain Eukaryota; kingdom Metazoa; phylum Chordata; class Chondrichthyes; order Rajiformes; family Arhynchobatidae; genus Rhinoraja; species Rhinoraja longicauda. Next base: position 62,157,766 of record NC_135961.1, on the reverse strand, counting down.
TATTAAGAATAAAACATAAAACATTAAGAATAAATCATTGAATAAATCACTGGCTCATTGAATGAATAAATCATTGAATTAAGAAGAAATCATTGAACAAATCACTGGCTCGAAGGGCCGAATGGCCTACTCCTGCACATATTTTCTATGTTTCTATGTTCCCCGCTCTTAAGGATAGCGGAGTCAGGGGGTATGGGGAGAAGGCAGGAACGGGGTACTGATTGGGAATGATCAGCCATGATCACATTGAATGGCGGTGCTGGCTCGAAGGGCCGAATGGCCTCCTCCTGCACCTATTGTCTATTGTCTATTGTCTATTTCTATGAATGCCAGGTATTCTTTGTTGTTAGCTAAAAAAACGATCGGGGAATAAATGCTTGACTCCCATCCCTATCCCCGACCAAATTGTCCACTGGGATCACAGAGGTGTGCGGAGTGCAGTCATGATATTGTGCTCTCTTCACTAAGTGGATTTTAAACACCCCCAACTAGAAGGCAATGCAAGGTCCAAATTCTCCCTTTGAAGTCGCAATGCGGCTAAGGTGAGATGCAACAAGTGGCCAGAAATTGATGGTTTGCAAAGGTCCATCAACATTCCACTGCCTTTTTTTTCTTGTTTAAAAAAAGAAACGATCGCGGGCCGAAAGTACACATAGACTCGCTTTTAACCTGCTTGCAGTTCAAACTGGATGCGAATTGTTTTAAAGATCTCCACATGAGACCAAATACAACAACAAAAAAATCCTCTCGGGACTAAATTACAGAGGTAAGCAAGGCGAGCTGTTATTTGGTGGTGATTTTCGGCCTGGTCATATAACCAGGAGCTGGAGGACTGTAAACAGCTGCCTCACACAGTCCCCCAGCATATTCCACTCCCCTCCCAGTGCAAGCCCACTGGGCACACAAACCCCTTGGCTGTTTCAGGCTCCTCAGATCCTTTGCTTAGATCCTAATTACCCAGCGAGAACAGTCCCCTCCACTCTCATTCACGAGGGAGCCCGCTTCGACTGCTGCTCTGAGCGGCGAGGTATCTTGTTTGAACATGTTTCAAACCAGACGGAACAGTTTCTCTTCAGACACCGCTGATTATAACCTTGTGTCAAAGATTTTTTTTGGCTGGGTGACGCGCTTGTGATCTGCCTTTGGCTTTTTGAACTGTAGGAAGCTGTGTAAACAGAGTGGGTGTGAGAGCAAGGTTATTGGCCTGTTGGCAAGTGCGTGCCATCAGATAGAAGTCGAAGCTAATCAAACTTAACCCTCTGGGCACCGACGTCATCTTAATTTGTTACCAGTTACAGTCGATTGTCTGCACTTCGCATTCAGGGGACGTTGGAGTTGTGCAAAGCCGCACTGATTCTTCATCAGTGCGGGTGGTCAGGGGTTATGGGGAGAAGGCAGGAGAATGGAGTTAGGAGGGAGAGATAGATCAGCCATGATTCAATGGCGGAGTAGACTTGATGGGCCTAATGGCCCGATTCTACTCCATATATCACTTTTGACCTTATGACACCGAAGTGGAATGTAAATTAGTGGGCGGCACGGTGACGCGGCGTTAGAGTTGCTGCCTCACAGCGCCGGAGACCCGGGTTCCATCCAGACCACGGGTGCTTGTCTGTACGGAGTTTGTGCTTTCTCCCCGTGACCTGCGTGGGCTTTCTCCGGGTGCTCCGGTTTCCTCCCACACTCCAAGGACGTACAGGATCTGCAGGTTAATTGACGTGGTATAAGTGTATCAATGTACAATTGTCTGTAGTGTGCGTCGGGTAGTGTTAATGTGCGGGGTTCGCTGGTCGTGCGGGCTCGGTGGGCCGAAGGGCCTGTTTCCGCGCTGTATCTCGAAACTGAACTGAACTAGGGGTATGGACCGAGTTGCCAGAGGAGGAACTGAACTATAACTAAGTTATTGCAACAACGGGGTTGCCAGAGGAGGTAGTTGAGGCTGGGACTATTATCCCAACGTTTAAGGAATAGTTAGACAGGTACATGGGTAGCACTGGTTTGGAGGGATATGGACCAAACGCAGGCAGGTGGGACTAGTGGAGATGGGGCATGTTGGCTGGTGTGGACGAGTTGGATATGTTGGCCGGTGTGGGCAAGTTGGGTCCATTTTCACGCTGTATCACTCTATGACTCTAATAAGGGCCATCGGAACACAGCTACCAGACTTGGAGGGCATCTACAACACACGATGCCTCAGAAAAGCCACCAGCATCCACAAAGACTCTTCACACCCCTGCAACAGTCTGTTCGAACTCCTTCCATCGGGCAGACGATACAAGGCCTTCTATGCCCGCACCTCCAGACTCAGGAACAGCTTCATCCCCAGGGCCATAGCTGCTATGAACCGGTCCTGCTGAGCCGGATGGCCACAACGCATAGATCAATTTGCGCTTTACCCTGTCCAAAACTGTTACAACTGTTTCGTTTCGTTGGGTTGCTGCTGTCTAAATTACCTAAATTATTGCATCGTATGGGAGGCGCATTCCCAATCTCGTTGTACCCCTGGGTACAATGACAATAAAGATATATTGTATTGTATTGTATTGTATTGTAGAGTGACACGAGGGAAAATAAATGAGGGCGTCTGCCCTTTCATGGGCCTTGAGGTGTCATTTTCCCCTCGCACAAATTGACAGAATTGATAACATAAGCAAGACATCACTCATTTCTACCTCCGGAGAGGGACTCTTTAAAAAAAAGAAAATATTGAAGCGTTTCAAACTGCGTGCGATTTTAAGGAATATATTATCTACGTGTCTGGCTTTGCCTGAAGTCACTGGCTCACAGTGAGGTGCAGTTTCATCAGCGCCTGCAACCCACCGTGCCTGAACCGCTGCCAAGGACCGCGTTGACAGGCAGTTAGTTCCAGAGGGATCCCTCGTCGGGGTTCTGCCCATCTGGTCTCGGGGGGTTGTCGCGGGAGGTCGAGACTCGGTTACTCCGCCCCTCTGCGGGGCAGCTCAGAGAGAGGCAGGAGTTGGCAGCCTCTCCCCCTGTTCCGCGGGATCGTGGACGATGCTTCGTCTCAATACTCTATTCCTGCCCTCACTGCCCCATGTGAGAAGTGTGCCAGGCCATCCAGGGTTAATCTACGGTTAATCTAGGAATATGGAATGCTTTCGAGATAGAGCATAAAAGGACTCAGGATAAAAGGGACGTACTTTTAGGAAGGAGATGAGAAGGAATTTCTTTAGTCAGAGGGTGGAATTCATCGCCACAGAAGGCTTTGGAGGCAAAGTCAATGGATATTCTTAAGGCGGAGATAGATAGATTCTTTAGTGTAAGAAAATAACTGCAGATGCTGGTACAAATCAAAGGTATTTATTCACAAAATGCTGGAGTAACTCAGCAGGTCAGGCACCATCTCAGGAGAGAAGGAATGGGTGACGTTTTGGGTCGAGACCCTTCTTCAGACTGATTCTTGATTTGTACAGGTGTCAGGGGTTATGGGGAGAAGGTGGGAGAATGGGGTTGGGAGGGAGAGATGGATCAGCTGTGATTGAATGGCGGAGTAGACTTGATGGGCCGAACGGCATAACTCTACTCCCATCATTTATGATCTTATGATTGTCCAAGGTGACATAGGTTAATAAGTTCATATGTGATAGGACCAGAATCAGGCCATTGGGCCCATCAAGTCTATTCCGCCATTCAAATCATGGCTGATCTATCTCTCCCTCTCAGCCCCATTCTCCTGCCAATCTAGACTTTGCTTATAACTCAAGCCCTCCAAGCCCAGAAGGAGACTGCACGGTGGCGCAGCGGTAGAGTTGCTGCCTTACAGCGCTTGCAGCGCCAGAGACCCGGGTTCAATCCTGACTATGGGCGCTGTCTGTACGGAGTTTGTACGTTCTCCCCGTGACCTGCGTGAGTTTTCTGAGATCTTCAGTTTCCTCCCACACTCCAAAGGCGTACAGGTTTGTAGGTTAATTGGCTTGGTATAAGTGTAAATGTTCCCCTGGTGTGTGCAGGGTGGTGCTAGTGTGTGGGTCGGCGCAGTCTCTGTGGGCCGAAGGGCCTGTTTGCGTGCTGTATCTCTAAACTAAAACTAAGACTAAACTAAAATGTCCCCGTGAATGTTCACTGCAACTTTCTAACCTAATGACATCCTTTCTATGCTTTCTATTGGGGAACAAGGAAATGGCAGTCGAGTTGAACCGGTACTTTGGATCTGTCTTCAATGAGGAAGATACAAGCAATCTCCCAGATTTTCTAGTGGCCAGAGATCCTAGGGTGATGGAGGAACTGAAGGAAATCCACATTAGGCAGGAAATGGTGTTGGGTAGATTGATGGGACTGAAGGCTGTTAAATCCCCAGGGCCTGATGGTCTGCATCCCAGAGTACTTCAGGAGGTGGCTCTAGAAATTGTGGACGCATTGGTGATCATTTTGCAATGTTCTATAGATTCAGGATCAGTTCCTGTGGATTGGAGGGTAGCTAATGTTGTCCCACTTTTTAAGAAAGGAGGGAGAGAGAAAACGGGAAATTATAGACCAGTTAGTCTGACATCAGTGGTGGGGAAGATGCTGGAGTCAATTATAAAAGACAAAATTGCGGAGCATTTGGATAGTAGTAACAGGATCGTTCCGAGTCAGCATGGATTTACGAAGGGGAAATCATGCTTGACTAATCTTCTGGAATTCTTTGAGGATGTAACTAGGAAAATTGACAGGGGAGAGCCGGTGGATGTGGTGTACCTCGACTTTCTGAAAGCCTTTGACAAGGTGCCACATAGGAGATTAGTGGGCAAAATTAGAGCACATGGTATTGGAGGTAGGGTACTGACATGGATAGAAAATTGGTTGACAGACAGAAAGCAAAGAGTGGGGATAAATGGGTCCCTTTCAGAATGGCAAGCAGTAACTAGTGGGGTACCGCAAGGCTCGGTGCTGGGACCGCAGCTATTTACAATATACATTAATGACTTGGATGAAGGGATTAAAAGTACCATTAGCAAATTTGCAGATGATACAAAGCTGGGTGGTAGTGTGAACTGTGAGGAAGATGCTATGAGGTTGCAGGGTGACTTGGACAGGTTGTGTGAGTGGGCAGATGCATAGCAGATGCAGTTTAATGTGGATAAGTGTGAGGTTATCTACTTTGGTGGTAAGAATAGGAAGGGAGAGTATTATCTGAATGGTGTCAAGTTAGGAAAAGGGGACGTACAACGAGATCTGGGTGTCCTAGTGCATCAGTCACTGAAAGGAAGCATGCAGGTACAGCAGGCAGTGAAGAAAGCCAATGGAATGTTTGTCTTCATAAGGGCGGCACGGTAGCGCAGCGGTAGAGTTGCTGCTTTACAGCGAATGCAGCGCCGGAGACTCAGGTTCGATCCTGACTACGGGTGCTGCACTGTAAGGAGTTTGTACGTTCTCCCCGTGACCTGCGTGGGTTTTCTCCGAGATCTTCGGTTTCCTCCCACACTCCAAAGGCGTACAGGTATGTAGGTTAATTGGCTGGGTAAATGTAAAAATTGTCCCTAGTGGGTGTAGGATAGTGTTAATGTGCGGGGATCGCTGGGCGGCACGGACTTGGTGGGCCGAAAAGGCCTGTTTCTGGCTGTATATATATGATATGATATATGAAGAGGAGTTGAGTATAGGAGCAAAGAGGTCCTTCTGCAGTTGTACAGGGCCCTAGTGAGACCGCACCTGGAGTACTGTATGCAGTTTTGGTCTCCAAATTTGAGGAAGGATATTCTTGCTATTGAGGGGGTGCAGCGTAGGTTTACTAGGTTAATTCCCGGAATGGCGGGACTGTCATATGTTGAAAGATTGGAGCGACTAGGCTTGTATACACTGGAATTTAGAAGGATGAGAGGAGATCTTATCGAAACGTATAAGATTATTAAGGGGTTGGACACGTTAGAGGCAGGGAACATGTTCCCAATGTTGGGGAATCCAGAACAATATTGAGATAATTAACAGTGACAACGACAGGCGTTATGTTGCTATTGTACAAGTCATCGGTGAGACCACACCTGCAGTGTTGTATCACCAATCTACCTGTATACAATAGACAATAGACAATAGACAATAGACAATAGACAATAGGTGCAGGAGGAGGCCAATCGGCCCCTCGAGCCAGCACCGCCATTCAATGTGATTATGGCTGATCATTCTCAATCAGTACCCCGTTCCGGCCTTCTCCCCATACCCCCTGACTCCGCTATCCTTAAGAGCTCTATCTAGCTCTCTCTTGAATGCATTCAGAGAATTGGCCTCCACTGCCTTCTGAGGCAGAAAATTCCACAGATTCACAACTCTCTGACTGAAAAGGTTTTTTTTCCTCATCTCAGTTCTAAATAGCCTACCCCTTATTCTTAAACTTTGGCCCCTTGTTCTGGACTCCCCCAACATTGCGAACATGTTTCCTGCCTCTAACGTGTCCAACCCCTTAATAATCTTATACGTTTCGATAAGATCCCCTCTCATCCTTCTAACAGATTCTGCCTGCCCCGCTGAGTTACTCCAGCATTTTATGTCTATCTTCAGTGAATTGGACTTTGAAACACTGGAATCAGGAACGTGGGTAGGTTTTCAATCGAAACTGGGGTCTCGAGTGTGAGCTGGTGTGGGCTGTTTGTCAAACCGAAACTTATGGAGAAGATGTTTGATGTATGGTGGGCTGACTGCTATATTAACCTTGGCGTTAGATAGTGGTGAAGGTGTGGAATTCTCTTCCTCAGAAGGCAGTGGAGGCCAGTTCGTTGGATGCTTTCAAGAGAGAGCTGGATAGAGCTCTTAAGGATAGCGGAGTGAGGAGGTATGGGGAGAAGGCAGGAACGGGGTATTGTCTATTGTGATCAGCCATGATCACATTGAATGGCGGTGCTGGCTTGAAGGGCCGAATGGCCTCCTCCTGCACCTATTGTCTATTGTCTATTGTCTATTGTCTACCGTCCTGCACCTATTTTCTATGTTTCTATGTTCCCACTTCTGTTTCTGGTATGCTCTTGCCGATTGTGGGGACTGCCATCCCAACAAAGAAAGTAGGTTTGTTTTAGTTTTGTTCTGACGCACAGCGTGGAAGCAGTCCCTTCGGCCCACCGGGTCCGTGCCGACCAGCGATCACGCCATATGCTAGCACTATCCTACACTCGAGGATTTACGAGGATGTTGCCAGGACTAGAGGGTGTGAGCTCTAGGGGGAGGATGAGCAGGCTGGGTCTCTATTCCATACAGCGTAGGAGGATGAGGGGAGAACTTATAGAGGTGTACAAAATCATGAGAGGAATAGATCGGGTGGACGCACAGAGTCTCTTACCCAGAGTAGGGAAATCGAGGACCGGAGGACATAGGTTCAAGGTGAAGGGGAAACGATTTAATAGGAATCCGAGGAGTAACCTTTCACACAGAGGGTGGTGGGTGTATGGAACAAGCTGCCAGAGGAGGTAGTTGAGGCTGGGACTATCCCATCGTTTAAGAAACAGTTGGACAGGTACATGGATAGGACAGGTTTGGAGGGTTATGGACCAAGCGCAGGCAAGTGGGACTAGGGTAGCTGGGACATTGTTGGCCGGTGTGGGCAAGTTGGGCCGAGGGGCCTGTTTCCACACTGTATCATCATCTGTGACACCATGACCCTACCGGCCTGCAAAATCGGTCGTGGAAGTCGGCCTTGGGATCTGTTGGTGGTGGGAGGGACGGGCAGGCATGGTGCTTGAAGAGATGAGGGAGAGAACAAGCAGGCAGGATCCTGAACTGAATATACACCAGTCTGAAGAAGGGTCCCGACCTGAAACGTTACTGTACATGCTCACTCCCTCCTCAGATCCTGCCAGGCCCGCTGAGTTCCCCCAGCATCAAATATCAGCATCTGCAGTCTCTTGGGTTACAAGTTCACAAGTTCCCAAATTGTAGGGGTAGAATTAGGCCATTCGGCACATCGAGTCCACTCCGCCATTCAATCATGGCTGATCTCTGCCTCCTAATCCCATTTTCCAGCCTTCTCCTCAAAACCCTTGACACCCGTTCTAATCAAGAATTTGTCTATCTCTGGCTTAATAATACCCCCAGACGTGGCTTCCACAGCCCTCTGTGGCAACGAGTTCCACAGATTCACCTCCCTCTGACTAAAGAAGTTCGTCTTCACCTCCCTTCTAAAAGAGCACCCTTTAATTCTGAGGCTGTGACCTCTGGTCCTAGACTCTCCCACCAGTGGAAACATCCTCTCCACATCCACTCTATTCCAAGCCTTTCATTGTTCTGTAAGTTTCAAAGAGGTCCCCCCTCAACTTTCTGTACTCCAGCGAGTACAGGCCCAGTGCTGTCAAACGATCTCCCTGAATTAGTTGATATTCAGATCATCCAGAAAAAAAACTCCACCAATTTACTGTCAAAAAACGTATTACAAAATGACTTTAATTTTCTGCATGGAATCGGCTCAATAGACAATAGACAATAGGTGCAGGAGGAGGCCATTCGGCCCTTCGAGCCAGCACCGCCATTCAATGTGATCATGGCTGATCATTCTCAATCAGTACCCCGTTCCTGCCCTCTCCCCATACCCCCTGACTCCGCTATCCTTAAGAGCTCTATCCAGCTCTCTCTTGAATACATTCAGAGAATTGGCCTCCACTGCCTTCTGAGGCAGAGAATTCCACAGATTCACAACACTCTGACTGAAAAAGTTTTTCTTCATCTCAGTTCTAAATGGCCTACCCCTTATTCTTAAACTGTGGCCCCTTGTTCTGGTCTCCCCCAACATTAGGAACATGTTTCCTGCCTCTAACGTGTCCAACCCCTTAATAACCTTATACGTTTCGATAAGATCTCCCCTCATCCTTCTAAACGTACATCCTTAATGTACACTCACAGACCTATACTCCAGCAGAGAATCTGTCATAAGGTCATACGTGATTGGGGCAGAATTAGTCCATTCGGCCCATCATGTCTACTCCTCCGTTCAACCGTGGCTGATCTATCTCTCCCTCCTAACCCCATTCTCCCGCCTTCTCCCCTGACGCCCGTACTAATCTGGTCTGAAGAAGGGTCCCGACCAGAAACGTTGGCTGTCCGTTCCTTTCACAGACGCTGGCCTGACCCGCTGAGTGTGTTTCTTCGGCAGATGTTATCTGACAGCCGTCTTTCCAAGCAGCTTCCAGCCCCGGACTTCATACAAACATAAATGAACTAGCCTCATCCTGTGAAAGTGTTTACCTCTAATGTATCCATCTGAGAAAGAAAGCACTGAGCTCGCCCCCGACCACGGTGGAATGCGGAGAAGTCGACAAGTAGCTCACATGTGATCTCATGCATCATTGAGGATGTCTGTTTACTTCTGGAAAGCCACAGGATATACCATATAATACAGTGGTTTATGTTGGGAAAAATCAGAATCTGCGTAAGAGAAAGATGCTAATATCTCCTGCATATTTTGCTTGGGCAGCTTACAACCCAACAGCATGAATATTGATTTCTCTATTTAGATTTTTTTTAAAGATTTTTTTAGATTTAGAGATACAGCGCGGAAACAGGCCCTTCGGCCCACCGAGTCCGCGCCGCCCAGCGATCCCCGCACATTAACACTATCCTACACACACTAGGGACAATTTTTACATTTTACCCAGCCAATTAACCTACATACCTGTACGTCTTTGGAGTGTGGGAGGAAACCGAAGATCTCGGAGAAAACCCACGCAGGTCACGGGGAGAACGTACAAACTCCGTACAGACGGCGCCCGTATTCAGGATCGAACCTGAGTCTCCAGCGCTGCATTCGCTGTAAGGCAGCAACTTTACCGCTGCGCCACCGTGCCGCCCTTCAAGTAACCCTTGCTTTCCCTCTCCCTCCTCCGCCCCTCCCCCACCCTAGTTCTCCGACTAGTTTCGCTGACCTCCTGATTAATATTACTGTTTGCATTCAAATTTGAGGAAGAATATTCTTGCTATTGAGGGCGTGCAGCGTAGGTTTACTAGGTTAATTCCCGGAATGGCGGGACTGTCATATGTTGAAAGACTGGAGCGACTGGGCTTGTATACACTGGAATTTAGAAGGATGAGAGGGGATCTTATCGACACGTATAAGATTATTAAGGGGTTGGACACGTTAGAGGCAGGAAACATGTTCCCAATGTTGGGGGAGTCCAGAACCAGGGGCCACAGTTTAAGAATAAGGGGTAGGCCATTTAGAACGGAGATGAGGAAAATCTTTATCAGTCAGAGAGTTGTAAATCTGTGGAATTCTCTGCCTCAGAAGGCAGTGGAGGCCAATTCTCTGAATGCATTCAAGAGAGAGCTAGATAGAGCTCTTAAGGATAGCGGAGTCAGGGGGTATGGGGAGAAGGCAGGAACGGGGTACTGATTGAGAATGATCAGCCATGATCACATTGAATGGCGGTGCTGGCTCGAAGGGCTGAATGGCCTCCTCCTGCACCTATTGTCTATTGTCTATTGTTTATTGTGTGCCTCCCTGTCACCATCCCCTCAGCCGACAATGAACCATTCTACATTCCTTGATCGTTGTCCGTTTTGATCTGTCATTTTCACACTTTACTCTTGCATATCTGACTTGGCACATCCACACTGTGGCGCAGCAGGTGGATCTGCTGCCTCACAGCGCCAGAGACCCAGATTTTATCTTGACTTCGGGTGCAGGAAAATAACTGCAGATGCTGGTACAAATCGAAGGTATCACAGAATGCTGGAGTAACTCAGCGGGTCAGGCAGCATCTCGGGAGAGAAGGAATGGGCGACGTTTCGGGTCGAGACCCTTCTTCGGACTGATTGATTTCGGGTGCTATCAGTGTGTGTAGTTTGCACCTTCTCCCTGTGACTGCGCGGGTTTGATAAGTCCATAAGTTCATAAGTTATAGGAGCAGAATTAGGCCATTCGGCCCGTCACGTCTACTCCGACATTCAATCATGGCTGATCTATCTCTCCCGCTCAACCCCATTCTCCTGCCTTCTCCCCATAACCCCTGACACCTGTATCAATCCAGCACACTCCCACGTTGCAGATAGTATCGAACCATTTAAGAAACATTCAGACAGGGATAGGACAGGTTTGGAGGGATACAGGCCAAAGGAAGGCAAGTGGGACTAGTGCAGATGGGGCATGTTGGTCGGTGTGGGTACGTTGGGCCGATGGGCCTGTTTCCACACTGTACGACTCCAGGGCTCTATCCCAACGAAGTGCGGATTCGTAGGCCAATTGGCATCTGTAAAATTGACGGTCGTCCGTAGAAAGGAGATTAGAAAGTGGAATAGCATAGAACTAGTGCCTGAACTTGTGCCGGCGGCACGGTGGCGCAGCGGTAGAGTTGCTGCCTTACAGCGAATGCAGCGCCGGAGACTCAGGTTCGATCCTGACTATGGGCGCCGTCTGTACGGAGTTTGTACGTTCTCCCCGTGACCTGCGTGGGTTTTCTCCGAGAGCTTCAGTTTCCTCCCACACTCCAAAGACAATAGACAATAGACAATAGACAATAGGTGCAGGAGTAGGCCATTCAGCCCTTCGAGCCAGCACCGCCATTCAATGCGATCATGGCTGATCACTCTCAATCAGTACCCCGTTCCTGCCTTCCCCCCATACCCCCTCACTCCGCTATCCTTAAGAGCTCTATCCAGCTCTCTCTTGAAAGCATCCAACGAACTGGCCTCCACTGCCTTCTGAGGCAGAGAATTCCACACCTTCACCACTCTCTGACTGAAAAAGTTCTTCCTCATCTCCGTTCTAAATGGCCTACCCCTTATTCTTAAACTGTGGCCCTTTGTTCTGGACTCCCCCAACATTGGGAACATGTTTCCTGCCTCTAATGTGTCCAATCCCCTAATTATCTTATACGTTTCAATAAGATCCCCCCTCATCCTTCTAAATTCCAGTGTATACAAGCCCAATCGCTCCAGCCTTTCAACATTCGACAGTCCCGCCATTCCGGGAGTCAACCTAGTGAACCTACGCTGCACGCCCTCCATAGCAAGAATATCCTTCCTCAAATTTGGAGACCAAAACTGCACACAGTACTCCAGGTGCGGTCTCACCAGGGCCCGGTACAACTGTAGAAGGACCGTGAAGGTATGTAGGTTAATTGGCTGGGCAAATGTAAAAATTGTCCCTAGTGGGTGTAGGATAGTGTTAGTGTGCGGGGATCGCTGGGCGGCGCGGGCCCGGTGGGCCGGTGGGCCTGTTTCTGCGCTGTATCTCTAAATCTAAAAAATCTAGTGCATGAAGGAACTTCAGATGCCGAATGGCCTAATTCTGCTCCTATCACTTCGGAACAATGAAGCCACTACAATGGAGGACATCAGCCGAGGGTCCAGCCCAGGCACAGAGGAGTTAGTCCCTGTGTCACAGCCTCACTAACACGTCATGCGTAGTGTGGGAAGGAACTGCAGATGCTGGATTACACCGAAGATAGACACAAAAGGCTGGAGTAACTCAATGGGCCAGGCAGCAACTCTGGAGAGAAGGAACGGGTGACGTTTCGGGTTGAGACCCTTCCTCAGACCCTATAGAACTAGTGTGAACTGATCGATAGTCAGCGTGAACTCGGTGGGCTGAAGGACCTGTCCCATGCTGCATCCCCCAAAAATAAATAGCCCATTGGCATGTGTCATGGTCTCGATCTGTTCATCCTTTCCCCACCTTAGGATTTCCTTTTTTACCTCCAGCCTTCATACTTTTGAAGTCCAGTCCTCTGTTAATTGGTTGCTGACATTCTTTTCGATCTTAATGATTTTTCTGTGCTGTGTGTGTTGGTCACTGATTGTGGATTTTCAGTAACCGAGAGAGACAGGGAGGAAAAAAAAGACAGAGTTCAGCATTTCCCGTCCGATTCCAAGTCCCATTCAACTGATGGAAGATGTTGTGCCATCCGACAGACGATACGATACGATGCGATACCATACCATACCATACCATACCATACCATACCATACCATACCATACCATACCATACCATACCATACCATACCATACCATACCATACCATACCATACCATACCATACCATACCATACCATACCATACCATACCATACCATACCATACCATACAATGCAATAGAACTTTATTTATCCCAGGAGGGAAAATTGATCTGCCAACAGTCATAAAAACACAAAATACATGAAACAAAATCCATGGACATTCATCGAGTCATCGAATCACACGGCGTGGTAAAAGGCCCTTCGGCCCAACCTGCCCATGCTGACCGAGATGCCCCATCTACGCTAGTCCCACCTGCTTACGTTTGGCCCATCTCCCTCTCTACCTGTCCCCTCCATGTTACTATCCAGATGTATTTTAAATGTTGTTGTTGCCCCTGCCCCCGTTTATCTTTTCAACCAGTGGACGTTTCCACTAGTGGGAGAGTCTAGGACCAGTGGCCACAGCGTCAGAATAAAAGGACGCACCTTTAGCTAGGAGATGAGGAGGAATTTCTTTAGTCAGAGGGTGGTGGAATTCATTGCGACAGAATGCTGTGCAGGCCGTCAATTGACATTTTTAAGGTGGAGAGTTAACAGATTCTTGTTTAGTACGGGTTTCAGGAGTTATGGGAAGGAGAATCGAGGGAGAGATAAATCAGCCCTGACTGAATGGCGGAGGAGACTTGTTGGGCTGAATGGCCTAATTCTGCTCCTTTAACTTATCTCCTCTGGTAGCTCGCTCGAAATGCTCACCACCCTTGTATGGAAAAGGTTGCCCATCAGGTTCTCATCAATCTGAAGAAGGGTCTCAACCCGAAACGTCACCCATTCCTTCTCTCCAGAGATGCTGCCTGACCCGCTGAGTTACTCCAGCATTTTGTGATACCTTCGATTTGTACCAGCATCTGCAGTTATTTTCCAACACAGGTTCTCATTAAATCTTTCCCCTCTCACTTTAAACCTTCCAGTTCACGATACCCTTTTTCGGGGAAAAAGAAAATTCTGTGCATTAACCCTCTCTATTTTTTGAAACATAGAAACATAGAAAATAGGTGCAGGAGGAGGCCATTTGGCCCTTTGAGCCAGCACCGCCATTCATTGTGACCATGGCTGATCACCCACAATCAGTAACCCGTGCCTGCCTTCTCCCCATATCCCTTGATTCCGCTAGCCCCTCGAGCTCCATCCAACTCTCTTTTAATTTCATCCAGTGAATTGGCCTCCACTGCCCTCTGTGGCAGAGAATTCCACAGATTCACAACTCTGGGTGAAAAAGTTTTTTTCGCTCATCGGTTTTAAATGGCCTCCTCTTTATTCCCCTCATTATTTTATACACCCATGTAATATCACCACACATCCTCCTGCGCTTCAAGGAATAAAGCCCTAAACTGTCCAACCTCTCAGGCCCTCGAGTTTTGGCAATATAATTCTTCGCTCCACTCTTAACAGCTTAATAACATCCTTCCGACTGCATGGTGTCCCTCCAAAAATGGAGGGAATACTCCAGGTGCAGCCTCACCAGCGAAGGTAGTATTGTCTGCTTTTCACCACATGATAAAGTGTTATTAGTCACTCATAATATCAATTTCCTACCCAAATTTAATCCACTTTGCAGGTGCAGTCATTGCCTTCAAATCGAAACTATGCATTGGAGGAAGAGAAAATTGCTTGCTCACTTAAGCTCAGTATAACCTTAGGTTATAACTCAATTAAATCAAAGTATTACGACACCCCGTGATATTGGAACTAACGACTAAACCAATTAAGTCACCGTCCTCAATTGGAATTGAATTGAATACATTTTATTAGCCAAGTATGTATACATACAAGGAATTTGCCTTGAGTGTTTTAGATTGCACGTAAATCCTTCGGGAAAGAAGCACTTCATCATCTCACGCCCACTGTACCTTGGTTCATGTGTTCAGTACAGAGTCTCTTGCCCAGAGTAGGGGAATCGAGGACCAGACAACATAGGTTTAAGGCGAAAGGGGAATGATTTGGTACGAAACAGAGGGGTAACTTTTTCACACAAAGGGCGGTGGGTGTATGGAACGTGATGCCAGAGGAGGTGGATGAGGCAAGGACTATTGCAACGTTTAAGAAGTAATTAGATAGGTACATGGATCGGACAGGTTTAGTGGGGAATTGGGCCAAAGGTGGGGTGGTGGGACTAGTGTAGATGGGACACCGCAGCAAAGTCATTGGCGCTGTAAGGCAGCAACTCTGCCATACCAACTCTGCCATGCCCCTGATCAGATCGGAGTCAAAGAGGAGAAAGTTCTAAAGTGCCTCAAACGCAAATTGTAATCCACAACTCAATCACACGACTTAGTTCGATGCAATAGATAGGACAAATTCCTCCGGATTAGTGAGCCTAACCCCAAATATTCTTTGAGAGCGTGATGCAATAAAATATTGTTCCCAAAACTTATTCCCAAACATTACACAACAGCCACATTGCAAAATCTGCATCAGCGGCCCCAAGGCATTCCAGAGCCCTAAAAGCAACCATGTACGGACTGATTGTACGATCAGTCCGACAGCCCATCACGTCAAGACACGTCTGTTTTCACGTCCACAAAACAGGTACCATAAAAACCTTGCTTATCGCAGCGTCACAGGCTCGTAGACTCAGATGACACACAAAACATGCACGGGCCATACATAAATCAGTTTGGTTTAGTTTAGTCTAGTTTATTGTCAGGCGTACCGAGGTACAGTGAAAAGCTGTGTGTTGCGTGCTAACCAATTGGTGGAAACTAGTTGCGTGCTAACCAGTCAGCGGAAAGACAATATACATGATTACAATCGAGCCGTTTGCAATGTATCGATGCGTGATAAGGGAATAACATTCAGGCCCTTCGGCCCAACTGACCAACATGTCCCACCTACACTAGTCCTACCTGCCCGCACATGGCCCATATCCCTCCAAACCTATCCTATCCATGTTTAGTTTGGAGATGCAGCATTGAAACAGGCCCTTAGGTTCACTGATATGTAGCATTTCACTGTACCTGGGTATATGTGACAATAAAGTATAATTACATAGAAACATAGCAACATAGAAAATAGGTGCAGGAGGAGGCCATTCAGCCCTTCGATCCAGCACCGCCATTCAATATGATCATCCAAAATCAGTACCAAGTTCCTGCTTTCTCCTCATATCCCTTGATCACGTTAGCCGTAAGAGTTAAATCTAACTCCCTCTTGACACCATGGATTCATAGTGGCATTTAAGATGTTTTTTAGATACCTTTTAATGTAGTTTAGTTTAATTTATTGTCACGTGTACTGAGGTACAGTGAAAAGCTTTTGTTGGGTGATATCAAGTCAGCGGAAAGACAATACATGATTACAATCGAGCATATTTACAGTGTATCGATACATGATAAGGGATTAATGTTTAATGCAAGGTAAAGCCAGTGAAGTACATTCAAAGATAGTCCGAGGGTCACCAATGAGGTAGATAGTAGTTCAGGACTGCTTTCCGGTTGTGGTAGGGTGGTTCTTTTGCCTGATAACCAAATTCTACGTCACTGTAATGAAAAAGACTATGTAAAAAACGTAGATATTAGTCTATAAATGCACAACTAGTCTGTAGTAGTGTAGGAGGAGGTTCATAGTATTCCATTGCCTGAGGTAGGATTAGTGGTCAATTAATTTTCCCAGTCAATATAATTGCAGATGCTGGAATCTTGAGGAAACCACAAAGTGCTGGAGTAACTCAACGGGTCAGGCAGCATCTGAAGCAATCAGTCTGAAGAAGGATCCCAACCCATAACGTTGCCTAACCAACTAATCTGAAGAAGGGTGTTGACCTAAAATATCACCCATCCATTCCCTCCGCAGATGCTGCCTGACCCCACGGAGTTGCTCCGGCACTCTGCATTATGCAACTAATCTTTCTATCTTCCCACCCAAACCACCCCTCCCCCAGCTACTTTCCCCCTGCAACCGCAGGAGATGCAACACCTGTCCCTTTACCCCCCCCCCCCCCCCCCCTCGACTCCATCCAAGGACCCAAACAGTCTTCCCAGGTGAGGGCAGAGGTTCACCTGCACCTCCACTGTATCCGCCATTCCAGGTGTCAACTTCTCTGCATCAGCGAGACCAAGCGCAGGCTCGGCGATCGTTTTGCTCAACGCCTCCGCTCAGCCCGCCTTAACCTACCTGATCTCCCGGTGGCTCAGCACTTCAACTCCCCCCTCCCACTCCCAGTCTGACCTTTCTGTCCTGGGCCTCCTCCATTGTCAGAGTGAGGCCCAGCGCAAATTGGAGGAACAGCACCTCATATTTCGCTTGGGTGGTTTACACCCCAGCGGTATGAACATTGACTTCTCTAACTTCAGATAGTCCCTGCTTTCCCTCTCTATCCCCTCTCTCTTCCCAGTTCTCCCACTAGTCTTCCTGTCCCCGCCCCCTCCCCTGACATCAGTCTGAAGAAGGGTCTCGACCCGAAACGTCACCCAATCCTTCTCACCCGAGATGCTGCCTGACCCACTGAGTTGCTCCAGTATTTTGTGTCTACCTTCGATTTAGACCAGCATCTGCAGTTTTTTTCCCACATATAATCTTTCTATCTTCCTGACTTTCTTTCTTGAAAGCCCTGACCATGGGCTTTTCCCATTTTGAAGTTGGAACGAAAAGATCAGAGGGGAGAGGGAGACCATTCAATGCATCAGGCCACCTGTAGAGGCTCCTATTGAGTCCCATTTATTTCTTGTTCTATGCACCTTTGCATTATTTCCCCTGCCTATTCATTCCCCATGATAGCCATGACTGACTTTTGTTTAGTTTATTTTAGTTTGGAGATACAGCACGGAAACAGGGCCCTCCGGCTCCGAACCGAGTCCGCGCTGACCAACGATCCCCGCGCACTAACACTATCCTACACACACTGGGGACAATTTACATTTTATACCCAAGCCAATTAACCTACAAACCTGTACGTCTTTGGAGTGTGGGAGGCAACTGGACAACTGGAGAAAATCCACGCAGGTCACGGGAAGAACGTACAAACGCCGTACAGACAAGTGCCCGTAGTCAGGATCGGACCCAAGTCCCTGGCGCTATAAAGCAGCAACTCTACCGCTGCGCCACCGCGCCGCTCTTTCCAGATTACAAACACTGCGATCCAGATCTCAACTCCTCACTGTATAAAAACTAAAACATTTCAGCCCACATTCTCCATACCTCTTTCATCATTCACGATAAAACAACGTCAGGTCAAGTCAAGTCAAGTTTATTTGTCACATACACATACACGATGTGCAGTGAAATGAAAGTGACAATGCCTGCGGATTGTGCACAAAAAAGAATTACAGTTACAGCATATAAATAAAGTTAATAAAGTTAATACAGAGAAGACAAAATTTAGTCCCTGGAGTTATAAAAGTTAACAGTCCTGATGGCATGTGGGAAGAAACTCCAAGAAAGACATTCTTGCCATCGAGGGAGTACAGAGAAGGTTCACCAGATTGATTCCTGGGATGGCAGGACTTTCATATGAAGAAAGACTGGATAGACTCGGCTTGTACTCGCTTGAATTTAGAAGATTGAGGGGGGATCTTATAGAAACGTACAAAATTCTTAAGGGGTTGGACAGGCTAGATGCAGGAAGATTGTTCCCGATGTTGGGGAAGCCCAGAACAAGGGGTCACAGTTTAAGGATAAGGGGGAAGTCTTTTAGGACCGAGATGAGAAAGTTTTTTTTCACACAGAGAGTGGTGAATCTGTGGAATTCTCTGCCACAGAAGGTAGTTGAGGCCAGTTCATTGGCTATATTTAAGAGGGAGTTAGATGTGGCCCTTGTGGCTAAAGGGATCAGGGGGTATGGAGAGAAGGCAGGTACGGGATACTGAGTTGGATGATCAGTCATGATCATATTGAATGGCGGTGCAGGCTCGAAGGGCCGAATGGCCTACTCCTGCACCTATTTTCTATGTTTCTATGTCTCATCCTCTCCGTTTTCACTGCGTGACAGCGGAGGCGTTTGCCTGACTGTAGCATCTGGAACAGTCCGTTGCTGGGGTGGCAGGGGTCCCTCATAATCTTGCTTGCTGTGGATCTGCACCTCCTGATGTATAGGTCCTGCAGGGGGGCGAGTGTAGTTCCCATGTGACATCTGCTGAAGGGAAATGCTTCTCTCTGAACAGTCTATGTAAAGCATCCCAGGGAAGATTGGGTTAACCTATGATGAGCTTTTGACAGCACTGGGCCTGTACTCGCTGGAGTTTAGAAGGATGAGGGGGGACCTCATTGAAACTTTCCGAATAGTGAGAGGCCTGGATGGAGTGGATGGAGTGTGGACATTTCCACTCGTGGGAGAGTCTAGGATCAGAGGGCCGAATAAATCTTTAGAAAAGAGATGAAGAGGAATTTCTTGAGTCAGAGGGTGGCGAATCTGTGGAATTCATTGCCGCAGATGGCTGTGGAGGTCAAGTCAATGGACATTTTGAAGACAGAGATTGCCAGTTTCCAGATTAGTACGGGCGTGATGGGTTATGGGGAGAAGGCAGGAGAATGGTGTTGAGAGGGAAAGATAGATCAGCCATGATTGAAAGGCGAAGTAGACTCGATGGGCTGAATGGCCTACTTCTGCTTATATGACTTGAGAATTTATGAACCTCCACACTGCTGTCAAATGTTCTTGGTCTTGTTTTGAATAACAATAGTTTTATTCAACTACTGCTTCTGAGGAGTGGTAGTCAGACTTCTTGAGTTTAGAGTTTTAAGTCCAGGCTCAAAACCTATTTCTACTCCCTGGCGTTTGAGGCCCTCTGAGGGGGCGCTGTGAACTGTTTATGTATGTGCTGATATGTTTGTGTGCCATTGTATATTCGTTTCTTAGTACCTGAACTGATGTGCAGCACTTTGGTCAACGTGGGTTGTTTTTAAATGTGCTATACAAATAAAATTGACTTGACCTTTTAGATTTTTAGATTTAGAGATACAGTGCGGAAACAGGCCCTTCGCGCCGCCCAGCGATCCCCGCACATTAACACTATCCTACACAAACTAGGGACAATTTTTACATTTTACCCAGTCAATTAACCTACATACCTGTACGTCTTTGGAGTGTGGGAGGAAACCGAAGATCTCGGAGAAAACCCACGCAGGTCACGGGGAGAACGTACAAACTCCGTACAGACGGAGCCCGTAGTCAGGATCGAACCTGAGTCTCAGGCGCTGCATTCGCTGTAAGGCAGCAACTATATCGCTGCGCCACCGTGCCGCCTTGACTTGACTTGACTAGAAATTGTATTAATTACAGAATAATTATTGGCCCTCTGTGGTTGCAAGTTGGTGGTGTAGATAAGTGTCCAAACTGCAATGCCCATGTGCTAGTTTATTCAAAGGCCTCCTGGTGTTGATGTGATTCTATCTGTGAGGCAGCCATTTGCTCGATCATCCATCATGTAAAACATACAGCTGACTAAACATTGCACCTAATTTGTTTATATTCCGAATGGTTTATGTTTGATTTGCTGGCAGATTATAGTGGGGATTTAGCGTTCACTAGTTTGTATGTCAGCATCCTAATCTGAGGAAAGACATTCTTACCAGATTGATTCCTGGGATGGCAGGACTTTCATATGAAGAAAGATTGGATAGACTCGGCTTGTACTCGCTGGAATTTAGAAGATTGAGGGGGGATCTTATAGAAACTTACAAAATTCTTAAAAGGGTTAGACAGGCTAGATGCAGGAAGATTGTTCCCGATGTTGGGGAAGTCCAGAACAAGGGGTCACAGTTTAAGGATAAGGGGGGAAGTCTTTTAGGACCGAGATGAGAAAGGTTTCTTTCACACAGAGAATGGTGAGTCTGTGGAATTCTCTGCCACAGAAGGTAGTTGAGGCCAGTTCATTGGCTATATTTAAGAGTGAGTTAGATGTGGCCCTTGTGGCTAAAGGGATCAGGGGGTATGGAGAGAAGGCAGGTACGGGATACTGAGTTGGATGATCAGCCATGATCATATTGAATGGCGGTGCAGGCTCGAAGGGCCGAATGGCCTACTCCTGCACCTATTTTCTATGTTTCTATGTCTATGTTTCTATGATTTAACACCACGTTTGACGAGTTAAAATGATGTTTATTAATGCCCATTGATTTTTCTAATTTCAAGTAACCCCAGCATTCCCTCCCTTCTCCCCACCCCCGCTCCAGTTGTCCAACTATTAGTTCCACTGTTTGCATCTCTGAATCCCTTGGTTATCCCTCTTCCCGATGCATGAAACCTACCAAGACTGACAACATCTACCTGCTCTCTGGCATCGCACCTCCTGGCATCAGAAGAGCTGCAGCCGGTCAAAAAGAACGCCTCAGACAATCAGAGGGTGAAAGACCACCCTTTGTTACCTCAGCGTTTGAAACCACGCAGAAGTTTCCTCTCTTCTGTCCATCCCCCTGGACTGCAGCGCGTCGTCCAGAAGGGGTCAAACTCTGGGAAGAGAGACTGGAGAAATCTCCGGAAGACACCCACATGGCAATCGACCCCTCTGAGAAACTCCCACCAGGTTCCGACCAACCTTGGATAACCTGGCGCAGTCTCAGCAGACAGGAGGAGCAAATCGAACGTGCTGGAGTGGGGATGTACTGAAGATGCGGCAGACTGCGAGTGTGGACGGGGCCCCCAGACTATGGAACATCTCCTGAGCTGTGACGTGCTGCATGACACACGCACTGTAAAGGATCTTGCAGAGGCCAACGACGCGGCACTTAAAATCTGATCTCGATATTGGCAAACAGTCGTGCGATGACACGAATAAATAAAAAATCACCTCTTCCCCAGCCAACAATGAGCCATTGTGGGCTCCACCCTTCATCCGTTGCTGGGCCTGATTTGTCTGGCCTTTTCCAACCTCCAGGCATAGAAATAGAGAAAATAGAAAAAATAGGTGCAGGAGTAGGCCATTCGGCCCTTCGAGCCAGCACCACCATTCAATATGATCATGGCTGATCATTCTCAATCAGTACCCCGTTCTTGCCTTCTCCCCATACCCCCTGACTCCGCTATCCTTGAGAGCTCTATCTGACTCTCTCTTGAAAGCATCCAGAGAATTGGCCTCCACTGCCTTCTGTGGCAGAGAATTCCACAGATTCACAACTCTCTGGGTGAAAAAGGTTTTTCCTCATCTCAGTCCCAAATGGCTGCTCCCTTATTTTTAAGCTGTGTGACCCCTGGTTCTGGACTCCCCCAACATCAGCAACATTTTTCCTACATCTAGCCTGTCCAATCTCTTAAGAATTTTATAAGAATCCTACACTGATAGTGCATCTAGGAGAGAAGGAATGGGTGCCATTTCGGGTCGAGACCCTTCTTCAGACTCTCTCTTGACAGAGAATTCACATCCAGTGAATCGGCCTTCACTGCCTTCTGCGGCAGAGAATTCCACAGATTCACAACTCTCTGGGTGAAAAAGGTTTTCCTCATCAGCGGCTGCTTTTCCTGAGGAGACTGAGGAAGTTTGGCATGAACGCCGGCATCCTCACAAACTTCTACAGACGCACCATCGACAGCCTGCTGCTGACGGGCTGCATTACAGTCTGGTACGGGAACTGTTCTGCCCACGGCCACAAATCACTACAGAGAGTGGTGAAGACGGTACAGCACATCACTGGCAACTGTCTCCCGGCCATTCGGGACATTCTCTACCGGCGGTGCCTGCGGAAGGTTGCAGGGTGACATGGACAGGTTGTGTGAGTGGGCGGATGCATGGCAGGTGCAGTTTAATGTAGATAAATGTGAGGAAGGCAGAGTATTATCTGAATGGTGTCAAGTTAGTAACAGGGGACGTACAACGAGATCTGGGTGTCCTAGTGCATCAGACACTGAAAGGAAGCATGCAGGTACAGCAGGCAGTGAAGAAAGCCAATGGAATGTTGGCCTTCATAACAAGAGGAGTTGAGTATAGGAGCAAAGAGGTCCTTCTGCAGTTGTACAGGGCCCTAGTGAGACTGCACCTGGAGTACTGTGTGCAGTTTTGGTCTCCAAATTTGAGGAAGGATATTCTTGCTATTGAGGGCGTGCAGCGTAGGTTTACTAGGTTAATTCCTGGAATGGCGGGACTATGATATGTTGAAAGACTGGAGTGACTAGGCTTGTATACACTGGAATTTAGAAGGATGAGAGGAGATCTTATCGAAACGTATAAGATTATTAAGGGGTTGGACACGTTAGAGGCAGGAAACATGTTCCCAATGTTGGGGGAGTCCAGAACAAGGGGCCACAGTTTAAGAATAAGGGGTAGGCCATTTAGAACTGAGATGAGGAAAAACTTTTTCAGTCAGAGAGTTGTGAATCTGTGGAATTCTCTGCCTCAGAAGGCAGTGGAGGCCAATTCTCTGAATGCATTCAAGAGAGAGCTAGATAGAGCTCTTAAGGATAGCGGAGTCAGGGGGTATGGGGAGAAGGCAGGAACGAGGTACTGATTGAGAATGATCAGCCATGATCACATTGAATGGCGGTGCTGGCTCGAAGGGCCGAATGGCCTCCTCCTGCACCTATTGTCTGTTGTCTATTGGAAGGCACTCACATCATCAAGGACCACAGCCACCCAGCACGCAGGCTGTTCTCCTTGTTACCGTCAGGCAGACAATACAGGAATATGGCTGCACGTACCGCCAGACTCAAGAACAGTTTCTACCATCAGGCCATCAGGCTTCTGAACTCATAAACACATTTCACATCATATATGTTGATTATTTTTAATATTGTCCTTTTACCTATTTTTGATATTGTCTTTCTACCTTTACTAATGTCATTTTTAAAATCTTATTTATCCTTGGAATATTACTGCTGAGGTGACCCGTTGTCTTGTCAAATACATTCCATTGTACCGTTGACCCTGTGCCAAGCTACATGTGACAAATAACATGTATTATTATTATTATTATTAAATGGCCGTCCCTTTACTGTATTGTCACGTGTACTAAGGCGCAGTGAAATTCTTTGTTTTCTTGCACACAAAGTAAAACAAAAGAGTCACCAGTAAGGCTTGACAAAGTTACACAAAAGTACTCTTTAGTGTCGTCTTTAAGTACTTTCTTTAAGCAGTCTGAAGAAGGGCCTCGACCCGAATCGTCACCCATTCCTTCCCTCCAGTGATGCTGCCTGACCCGTTGAGTTACTCCAGCTTTTTGTGTCTATCGATTCTATAAGTAATGTTGGCCCCTTCTCTGTCCCCCACCCCCATGCCAGGTCCCCCTTTATTTCGGTCCCCCCCTCCCCCAATACCGGGTCCACCTTTGTTCTCGCCCACCCCCACTCGAGATTCTCCATACCTGTCCAAATGCTCCTTCTTGACTCTGGACTATTGCGGGACAAGGATGTATACAGGAGTCCGTGGGAACAATGCGTTCATTGAAGCAGGACTTTGTGCTTGGTGGTAATCCCTTCCCTTGACCGAGCTCAGAACAGGTGACCTGCCGTGGAGTCCGGTGTCAGGCACGCCAGAGGTGTGGGGTGACCAACGGAGTTGACTGGGTGTAATTAAGGTCTCAGAGCCTTGGATCTCGACCTGGGAGATCACGTTGATTCGACTCGCTTATCCTTCCTGTGAAGTTGGAGGATTTCTTTCCTAGTGCCCTTGAGGTACCTGCTGTAGGTAGGCCAGGGTCTACCAGGGCAGGGGCCACTAATTAGTGTCACGCTTTGCTCGATTGCACTCCTGTCAGGCAGTTCGAGGTGTCATGCTGCGTGAAAGTTTGCCGTTGTGTGAGTGGCAATGGTAGATATTGTCATGTAGTTTAGTTTAGTTTGGTTTAGAGACACAGCGCGGAAACTGGCCCTTCGGCCCACCGAGCCCACACCGACCAGCGATCCCTGCACATTAACACCACCCTTCACACACATTTACACCAAGCCAATTAACCTGCAACCCTGTACGTCTTTGGAGTGAGAATCTGGTCGAGCCTTTCAGGAACTTAAGCCTGTAAATGATACAATGCGATTGTATCACCATCTATTAGACAATAGACAATAGACAATAGGTGCAGGAGTAGGCCATTCGGCCCTCCGAGCCAGCACCACCATTCAATGCGATCATGGCTGATCATTCTCAATTAGTACCCTTATTGGAGGTATATCAGACATTTCTATCTACTCATCTACCAAAAGAATTAAACAGATTGAGATATAATCCATAGGAATCCCCCTAGTCTTTTTTAGAATGACGATCATCTCTTTAGTTTAGTTTAGAGATACAACGCAGAAACAGGCCCTTTGGCCCACCGAGTCCGCGCTGACCAGCGATCCCCTGACAATAACACCATCCTATCCACTAGGGACAATTTCCAATTTTTAACTGAAACCAATTAACCTGTCCACCTTTGAGTGTGGCAGGAAACCGGAGCACCCGGAGAAAACCCACGTGGTCACGGGGAGAAAAGGGTGGCACGGTGGCGCAGCGGTAGAGTTGCTGCCTTACAGCGAATGCAGCGCCGGAGACTCAGGTTCGATCCTGACTACGGGCGCCGTCTGTACGGAGTTTGTACGTTCTCCCCGTGACCTGCGTGGGTTTTCTCCGAGATCTTCGGTTTCCTCCCACACTCCAAAGACGTGCAGGTATGTAGGTTAATTGGCTGGGTAAAATGTAAAAATTGTCCCTAGTGGGATAGTGTTAATGTGCGGGGATCGCTGGGCGGCGCGGACTCGGTGGGCCGAATGGCCTGTTTGTGCGCTGTATCTCTAAAAATCTAAAATCTAAACGTACAATCTTAGTACAGGCAGCACATGGTGCCAGTAGTCCGGATCGAACCCGTGCCGCCGGCGCTGTAAGGCGGCAACTCTACCGCTGCGCCACAGTGCCGCCCTTTCTCGAATATCGTTGTGGAGTCTTTTACATTTGCCTGCACCATCCCCTCTGTTCCTGAGCAATTGGAAGGCTTGGGATACACATTCTTTCTTCCAGGAAATTGAACGACCAAGCTTATTCCTTCTTTTTTGACATCAAATGCTGGAGTGCTGTTTGGTCACCATTGAGTTCACGGTGCAAAAATATCACAAAGTGCTCGAGTAACTCCAACACTTTGGGTCTTCTTTTGAGAACCAGCGTCTGCAGTTCCTTTGTTTCTGCAAAAAATATATATCAATGCAGGTCCCGTTTTTCAGTCACGCCCACTTTTTATTTTAACGCGTTTCAGCGGGAATGAGAATTGAACTTGATATTTGGATTAAAACACCCCTCCCTCTCCCCCTCCTCTTCTGCTGGCTAGTTGTCTTGGTACAATTGTAAATTGTCCTTAGTGTGTGTAGGATAGTGATAGTGTGCGACGATCGGCGTGGTCCCGGTGGGCCGAAGGGCCTGTTTCCACGCTGTATCTCTAAGCTAATCTAAACATTGCCCTTCAAATTTGTTTCTTAAACTACATGGTAAGGTGAAAAGCCAAGTGATGAAGTGGGCGGCACGGTGGCACAGCGGTAGAGTCGCTGCCTCACAGCGCCAGAGACCCGGGTTCGATCCTGACTACGGGTGCTGGCAGTACAGTTTAAGAGCCACAGTTTAAGAATAAGGGGTAGGCCATTTATAACGGTCCTTCTGCAGCTGTACAGGGCCCTAGTGAGACCACACCTGGAGTACTGTGTGCAGTTATGGTCTCCAAATTTGAGGAAGGATATTCTTGCTATTGAGGGCGTGCGGCGTAGATTTACTAGGTTAATTCCCGGAATGGTGGGACTGTTGTATGTTGAAAGACTGGAGCGACTAGGCTTGTATACACTGGAATTTAGAAGGATGAGAGGGGATCTTATCGAAACGTATAAGATTATTAAGGGATTGGACACTTTAGAGATAGGAAACATGTTCCCAGTGTTGGGGGAGTCCAGAACCAGGGGCCACAGTTTAAGAATAAGGGGTAGGCCATTTAGAACTGAGATGAGGAAAAACTTTTTCAGGCAGAGAGTTGTAAATCTGTGGAATTCTCTGCCTCAGAAGGCAGTGGAGGCCAATTCTCTGGATGCTTTCAAGAGAGAGTTGGATAGTGCTCTTAAGGATAGCTGAGTCAGGGGGTATGGGGAGAAGGCAGGAATGGGGTACTGATTGAGAATAATCAGCCATGATCACATTGAATGGCGGTGCTGGCTCGAAGGGGCCGAATGGCCTACTCCTGCACCTATTGTGTATTGTCTATTGTCTTCCGCTGCGCCACCGTGCCGTCCTACCGTTCCTTGTACACAACCCTACGATATACATGTATAATTTAAAATTTCAGTAAAGGCAACTTGCAACGGTCGCCTCATTTCGTGACAGTTTTTAGGCCTTTGTAATGTAGTTTTCCTTTCTATCATAAAAGCCATTGATAAATACAATGATTCATTGGAGCCTGAATACAGATTCCTGTCCGGCACCAGTTTTCTCGAAATGCTCCGGTTTCCTCCCACACTCCAAAAAGACGCGCAGGTTTGTAGGTTAATTGGCTTGGTGTAAATGTAAATAGTCCCCAGTGCGCGTCAGATAGTGTTGGCGTGCGGGGATCGCCGGTCGGTGCGGTCTCGGTGTTTCCGCGCTGTGTCTCTAAACTAAACCCGAGCTGCAGGTTTGCCAAAGTTAATCCCCCTTCACCTTGCTCCCCCTTGTGAAATATTGTTGACTTTTACCTGCAAAGAATTATTAATGGTGGACCTCGTGACTAAGCCTCCGGAATCGAATTCTTCGGATTAGCCCGGCCTTCATTGTCTTTTCAGGCTGATATCGATACGTGAAGGCCGTCCTCTTCTTTTTTATAAGGGTGAACTCATATTATCTGCTCTAGCCCTCTGGGCCTCCCTGTTAATGGGTTTATGTGACCTAGTCAGACGAAGATGATAAACTTAAATACAGGGGTGGAGAGAGCAGTGGAGGATAAAAGGGACTGTGATTGCTCTGGGGAACTAGTGTTACCAGCCCGCACACATTACCACGATGAGAAACATCTGCGCTGACCTCTGCAATGTCCTTTCGTAGTTTATTTTGCTGAGGCCGCCTACTGCGAAAAACCATTACAAAGATTTTCCCTAAAACCTTTAAAGAAAAACTGAGCAGAGATGAGTTATACATTAGTGTAAGAAAATAACTGCAGATGCTGGTACAAATCGAAGGTATTTATTCACAAAATGCTGGAGTAACTCAGCAGGTCAGGCAGCATCTCGGGAGAGAAGGAATGGGTGACGTTTCGGGTCGAGACCCTTCTTCAGACTGAAATCTGAAATCCCAGCAATCCCAGCATCTTTTGATACGGATGCTAATGTATAACTCAAAGGTAGGAATGGGTGACGTTTTGGGTCGAGACCCTTCTTCAGTCTGAAGAAGGATCTCGACCCGAAACGTCACCCATCCATTCCTTCTCTCCCGAGATGCTGCCTGACCTGCTGAGTTACTCCAGCATTTTGTGAATAAATACCTTCGAGTTATACATTAGCATCCGTATCAAAAGATGCTGGGATTGCAACGTATCGAGTCTTTATGGCCTTTGAAGGGCATTTCAAGAGTGGTTTTGATAAGGGTTTGCACAATGAGCTGGATCAAACGTTGAAGTAAAAGTTAGACTCTCTCAGCTGAATCAAACTATTCATGAGTACAATCAGCCATACAGATGCACAGTAGACGATGCAAAGAGAAGGGGTTCAGAGTGGAGAATATAGTAATGCCGTGTTCCGTCGCTTTACTATGGGAGGAAGGACCTGTTTCCAAGTTGCATCTCTGCATCTGTATCTGTATCTGTAAGTCTCTCTAGATTGGAGCTTATTTGGAGGTTGTGGCATTTAATTGCCTGATGGCTGTAGGGAAGAATCTTTTCCTGAACCTGGACGTTACAGTTTTCATGCCCTTGAACCTTCCCCCCGATGGCAGGGGTGAGATGAGTGCGTGGCCAGGGTGGTGTGTGGGTCTCTGGCGATGCTGGCTGCCGTTCAGGGGCAGCGACGCCTGTCAATCCCTTCGATGGTGCCCGCGATCGATCGGGTCCATCACTTTGTGCAGTCTTCTTCGTTCCTGGCCATTCGAGGTTGGCGTGATGCAATCAGTCAGCATGCTCTCGACTGAACACCTGCTGCGGAAGCTCAAGAGAGTATTCATCGACAGACTAAATCTCCTCGATCTTAGCTTAGTTTAGAGATACAGCGCGGAAACGGGCCCTTCGGCCAGCCGAGTCCGCGCCGACCAGCGATCCCCGCACACTAACGCTATCCTACAAACACACTCGGGACAACTTACACACACACCAATCCAATTAACTTACATACCTGGACGTCTTTGGAGTGTGGGAGGAAAGCGAAGATCTTGGAGGAAACCCACGCAGGTCACGGGGAGAACCTTCTAAACTCCGTAAAGACGGCGCCCGTGGTCGGGATCGAACGCGTGGCTCCGGAACTGTAGGCGCTGTAAGGCCGCGACTCTACTGCTGCGCCACCGTTCCTCTCAGAAAGTAGAGGGGTTGATTGGCTTACTTTATGGATTGCCTCAGTCGGCCGGGTCTTCAGAGACATGCACGCCCAGGCATTTGAAGCTTTTGACTCTCTCCACCACTGCCCCCTCGATGAAGACAGGTTTGTGGATCCTCGCCCTTCCTCTTCCAAAGTCCACAATCAGTTCCTTGGTCACAGTGACGTTGAGAGAGAGGATGACCACAGTACCATGTGGAATTCTCTGCCTCAGAAGGCAGTGGAGGCCAATTCTCTGAATGCATTCAAGAGAGAGCTAGATAAAGCTCTTAAGGATAGCGGAGTCAGGGGGTATGGGGAGAAGGCAGGAACGGGGTACTGATTGGGAATGATCAGCCATGATCACATTGAATGGCAGTGCTGGCTCGAAGGGCCGAATGGCATACTCCTGCACCTATTGTCTATTGTGTATTGTCTATTGTCTATCAATGGTCCTTGATTATGTTGGCTGCTTTCCCAAGGCAGTGTAGAAGGATTTGATGGGGGGGGTGGGGGGGGGGGGGGTCTGGTCTGTGATATAGACTGGGCTACATCCACAATTCTCTGCAACTTCCTGCGGCCTTGGACAGAGTTATGAGGAGAGACTGAGCTATGAGGAGAGACTGGGCAGACTGGGGTTGTTTTCCCTGGAGCAGAGAAGGCTGAGAGGGGACATGATCGAGGTGTACAAGATCATGAGGGGCATAGATAAGGTAGATGGCGGGGAACTTCTTCCACTGGTGGAAGGTTCAACAACGAGGGGACATAGATACAGGGTAAGGGGAGGGAGGTTTCGGGGGGATGTGAGAAAGAACTTTTTCACCCAGAGGGTGGTTGGAGTCTGGAACTCACTGCCTGGGGTGGTGGTGGAGGCGGGAACACTCACAACGTTTAAGAGGCATTTGGATGGGCACTTGAAATGCTACAACATTCAGGGCTACGGTCCAAATGCGGGAAAATGGGATTAAAATTAGACTGTGTTTGGTAACGGGCGGCGCGGACACGATGGGCCGAAGGGCCTCTTTCTGTGCTGTAGGACTCTATGACTCTAGTTGTTCCCAAACCAAACTGTGATGCGTCCTATTAGGACGTTTTCTGTGGTGGTGCATCTGTAGCATTTGGTAAGAATTGCTGGAGACATGGAGAACGTGCTCAGGACCTGGTAACTCCAACAGCCTGACCGCGGGAGAAGACGGCAGGGAAGAGAAAAATACATTCTGTCCTTCCATCACAGTGAGGAGGTGACTGGAGGAGATTCACTGTGATGGATGTTTCTTTTGTTTGGTGTTGGTTATGATTGTATGTGTTATTGCATTTTTATTGATTATTCTTATTGGTCTTATTGTTGAACTGCAGTAATTTTTCATTTCACTGCACATTTATGTATATGTGACAAATAAATAGATTGATTATTTTATTCTTAGGAAGTGGAGGCGTTGGTGTGCTTTCTTGGTTGTGGTCTCAGTGTGCCGGGTCCGGGAAAAATTGTTGGTGATATTGATGTCTTGAAGTCTCCACTTTGGCACCATTTGTGCTGACTGGGTCTTATACATCACCTTGCTCTCTGAAGTCAATAACTGCCTCAGTTTAGTTCAATTTAGTTTAGAGCTACAAGGCAGAAACAAGCCCCTCGGCTCACTGGGTCCGCACCGACCAGCGATCCCCGCACACTAACGCTATCCTGCACACCAGGGCCAATGACATTTATACCAGGCCAATTCATCCACAAAGCTGTGCGTCTCACATTCCCTCTTCTTATTTCTTTCCTTCTTCCTTCCAATCACCTCTACAATAGTTTCAAAATCCCGAGAGGGAAAATCCCGAAGGTGCCACTTGTTAATTTTCTGTCCCTGCCGTGTGGCGTTGCGCCCTTTCTTTCCATCCTGGACCCGCTGGCTGACAACACCTCTAGGGTTGCCAACCATCCTGCACTAGCCGGGACATCCCGTATTTTGGGCTAAATCGGTTTGTCCCTTGTCCCGTATTAGGCCCGTGGGCCGCAGTAGGCCCGGGGGCCACAGTTGGCCGGATTAGTGTAGGCTAACGGAGCGTGTTCGGGGAGCGGGGCCGAGTGTGTTCGCCTAATGGAGGTTGCGTAGCAACCCGCCTCCCAGGCCGGGCGGCCGCCGTCGTTGGAGCGGGAGCACGCGACCGCTGGCTGGGTGAGGTCAGGTGGGGCGTGGGGCGCGGGGCGCGGGGTGGCGACGTCACTTTGTCCGGTGTTTGGGAGGGAGATTGTTGGCACAACCCTAAGTACCTCCCTATCCTAGACCTAGCAGCACGTGTCATTCCCGGTCTTTTTCAGTCAGAGAGTTGTGAATCTGTGGAATTCTCTGCCTCAGAAGGCAGTGGAGGCCAATTCTCTGAATGCATTCAAGAGAGAGCTGGATAGAGCTCTTAAAGATAGCGGTGTCAGGGGGTATGGGGAGAAGGCGGGAACGGGGTACTGATTGAGAATGATCAGCCATGATCACATTGAATGGCGGTGCTGGCTCGAAGGGCCGAATGGCCTCCTCCTGCACCTATTGTCTATTGTCTATTCTAAAAGCGATCGACTTGACCTGCCCGTGAACTCAGGAAGTAGAAGTGTTTGGAAAGCAGCGGTGGAGACAGAATGTCTGACGGAACATGTGCCTGGAAAGGTTCAGAGTAAACCTACTAAGCTAAGGAACAGTGATTCGGCTGAGCTCTTTATGGGCTCCCCACCTCATACCTGCCCACGACTCTCTTCCTCCCAGCAATATCAACTTGCCTCTGCCCGCTCCCAAATCAGTCCAGGGGAAGGGAAGCGGAGAGGGAATGGAACAGAGCGACAAAGAGAAGGCCGGCTTCACCTCAAGTCCAATTTTAATCAAGTGTTGAGTTATCCTGCACGTTGTGTCAATATGGAAGTCGCAGTTGAAGTGCTCAATTTTCACACCATGTGCGTGCGGCTGAGAGTGGAAGACCAAATGTCGAGCCTCTGAGTGAAGCCTCTGGCTCGTGAGTCAGCCGCCAAGGTAAACAAGGTCGAACACGCCAAGATTGAAAACCGGTGGGGAAAAAAAAATGCCTAGAAGGCCAGTGGCAGCCCCTGCATCTGTGGAATTCTCTGCCACCGAAAGGCAGTGGAGGCCAATTCACTGGATGTTTTCAAGAGAGAGATAGATATAGCTCTTAGGGCTAACGGAATCAAGGGATGTGGGGAGAAAGCAGGAACGGGGTACTGATTATGCATGATCAGGCAAGATCATATTGCTGGCTTGAAGGGCCGAAAGGCCTACTCCTACACCTATTTTCTATGTGTCTATGTTTCTATGTTCAATCCTATCAACGTTTTCATACATTCATAAGTAACAGGAGCAGAATTAGGCCATTCGGCCCATCAAGTCTACTCTGCCATTCAATCATGGCTGGTCTATCTTTCCATCTCAACCCCATTCTCCTTCCTTCACCCCTGACACCCGTACTGATCAAGAGATCTATCAATCTCCTTCTTTAAAACATCCATTGACTTGGCCTCCACAGCCATCTGTGGCGATGAATTCCACTTTAACGCGCGCAAAAGGGATAAAAAGGATTCTGGACTGGAAATATGAAGATATTAATTTGTTTCCCAATCTTATGTTTTCAACTTGATAAACGGGTTTTGTTTTATTTTAAAGATAGACACAAAGTGAAGGAGTAACTCAGAGGGTCAGGCAGCATCTCTGGAGAAAAAAGATGGGCAACCCTTCGGGTCGGGCCCCTTCCTCAGATGCTGCCTGGTCCGCTGAGTTGCTCCAGCAATTTGTGTCCATGTTTGGTATTGTTAATGCCCGTCCAAGCTCTGAAATAACAAACAGCGTCAGACACTGATAGTAAATAGAAACATAGAAACATAGAAAATAGGTGCAGGATTAGGCCATTCGGCCCTTCGAGCCTGCACCGCCATTCAATATGATCATGGCTGATCATCCAACTCAGTATCCTGTACCTGCCTTCTCTCCAGTGATCCCTTTAGCCACAAGGGCCACATCTAACTCCCTCTTAAATATAGCCAATGAACTGGCCTCAACTACCTTCTGTGGCAGAGAATTCCACAGATTCACCACTCTCTGTGTGAAAAAAAACTTTCTCATCTCGGTCCTAAAAGACTTCCCCCTTATCCTTAAACTGTGACCCCTTGTTCTGGACTTCCCCAACATCGGGAACAATCTTCCTGCATCTAGCCCGTTCAACCCCTTAAGAATTTTGTAAGTTTCTATAAGATCCCCCCTCCTTCTTCTAAATTCCAGCGAGTTTATTCGCAACTTTATTCCGCTATCCGGAGTGGGAGAGCCACTGCGAGTATGGTCACATTCTTGCCAGCTCCTCGAGGTGCCCCCCTGAATTAATTTGTGCCCCGGCAGTATATTTATACATGGGTAGTCACGGGTGCAGCTAATCACACAATCAGCACGTTTCTGCACCGGTTCCTATTATCTAGAATAGACAGCGGCAGCGGGTTCGCCCGCCCCGGATCGCGGGTCTTGGGTCGTGGATATTTCACTGTCCGGCGCAGCCTAAAATATGCCGCGGGAGTTTTCTCTGCTGGGCGGGGGCTTCAATGTCGGTAGCCACGACCGCCCCGACGTACAGCAACAGCGGCAGCGTGTTCGCCCGCCCCGGATCGGACTTATCATCGGCGGAGCCGGCCGTCTTCCGAGGCTGCGGGAGCGGCTGCGACTCGCCTTAGGCTCGGCCCGCTGCGGACCGTCCGGCGCGGCCTGCAACCACAACAACCTGACCGCGGGAGAGGACAGTAGGAGAAGGGAAAGACATTGTGGCCTTCCATCACAGTGAGGAGAGGACTGGAGGAGACTCACTGTGATGGATGTTTCTTTGATGGATGTTTCTTTTTTTTGTGTGTTTTTGGGGTTGTGTAATTTTAATGCCTATTTAATGCTTTTATTGTTGGACTGTGGGTGACTGAATTTCGTCCAATATTGGATGACAAATAAAGCTATCTTGAATCTTGAATCTTGTTCTCTGCAGTACTACTTGGCATTAGGGGCTTTCTCCTTTAGTCACAACACCCACTGCAGTTCAGCAAAACAACCTGTTATCCTTTAGCTAGCAATTCTAAGTAAGCAAAGCAGGCTCACCACGCGCAACATGCAATCTGCGCACATTAACTCTTAAACTCCCATCCTCCTCTACAGTCTGAACCACCATCAGATGTTCTGTGTTTCTACATCCTTAATGTTAGTGTAGTTTAGTGATGAAGTACAGCGGGGAGCGGCCCTCCAAGTCCATGCTGACCAGTGGATCACCCATAGATGAGATCAATCCTGTGTACCAGGGACAATTTACAGCAGCCGACTAACCTACCAACCTGAAGGTATTTATTCACGAAATGCTGGAGTAACTCAGCAGGTCAGGCAGCATCTCAGGAGAGAAGGAATGGGCGACGCTTCGGGTCGAGACCCTTCTTCAGACTGCTGTTGTGACATTAACCGCCTCAAATTCTCCACTCCCCTGACGAACTCTAACCTCTCCCCTCCTGAACGTGCAGCCCTCCACTCACTCTGCAACAACCCGGACTTAGTCATCAAACCCGCTGACAAGGGAGGTGCTGTGGTAGTCTGGCGTGCTGACCTCTACCGGACCGGGGCCAGATGACAACTCTCAGACACCTGTTCCTACTTATCCCTGGACCATGACCCCACCGACAAACACCAGACCTTTATCATCAGCACCATCACGGACCTCACCATCTCCGGCGATCTACCCTCCAATGCCTCCAAACTTATAGTTCCCCAGCCCCGCACGGCCCGATTCTACCTCCCACCTAATATAGTTTAGCAACCTACCAACCTGCACGTCTTTGGGATGCCGGGGGGGGGGTGGTGTGGGGAAACCGGAGCACCCGGAGAAATGCCGCGCGGATAAAAGGACGTGCAGACTCTGGATAAGGGGATGTTTCGTGTCGGGACCCTTCTTCAGAATGAGTTCCGAGTGGTCCAGTCTGAAGAAGGGTCCCCACCCAAAAAAGGCACCCACCCACGTTCTCCAGCGATGCGGCCCGATCCCGCTGAGTTACTCCAGCACTTTGTGTCTTTCTTTTTGTAAACGAGCATCCGCAGTTCCTCATGTCCGCCTGCTCCCTCCGTGTCTTCCCTTTGCTCGTCAGAGCAGACAGTTCCTGAGACAGGAAGGGACCACAGATGCTGGTTTAAGCCGAAGATCGGCACAAAATGCTGGAGTAACTCAGCGGGTCAGGCAGCATCTCTGGAGAGAAGTTAACGGGTGACGTTTCGGGTCGAGATAACCTGTTTCTCCCTCCCCCCCCCCCCCCCCCCCCCCCCCCGTTCTTTCACATTTGTTTTGCATAATTACTGCAGTTTATTTAAAAATGCATTCAAATGACTATCTGGCAATTAATCCTTCCTAAAGGGACACACACACACACACACACAAACACAAAAAAATGTACCGTTTGGCTCTTTGTACTGGACGACTCTTCAAAGTAGAGACTTTATCAAGCCAGACCAGCAACCGACCGATTGGATATGAAGGTCTTCCTAGACTCTGAAGTATAACGCTGATGAAAACATAGATGGTATCAGCCATTATCGCATTCAGACATCATTATTTGATTGACCGGGGATGCTTGTGACTGCTTTGAACTGGGCATTGTTAATTGCAATGTTCACATGCAAGCTGGGGATTTGACTTGTAAATCTGGGATATTCGTTGTGAATCTGTGGAATTCTCTGCCACAGAGGGCAGTGGAGGCCAATTCACTGGATGAATTTAAAAGAGAGTTAGATAGAGCTCTGGGGGGCTAGCGGATTCAAGGGATATGGGGA
Organism: Rhinoraja longicauda; assembly: GCF_053455715.1. Classification (NCBI taxonomy): domain Eukaryota; kingdom Metazoa; phylum Chordata; class Chondrichthyes; order Rajiformes; family Arhynchobatidae; genus Rhinoraja; species Rhinoraja longicauda. The sequence goes on along the minus strand of NC_135961.1, from coordinate 62,121,690 downwards.
GAAGGCAGGCACGGGTTACTGATTGTGGATGATCAGCCATGATCACAATGAATGGTGGTGCTGGTTATCATATCATATATATACAGCTGGAAACAGGCCTTTTCGGCCCACCAAGTCCGTGCCACCCAGCGATCCCCGTACATTAACACTATCCTACACCCACTAGGGACAATTTTTTACATTTACCCAGCCAATTAACCTACATACCTGTACGTCTTTGGAGTGCGGGAGGAAACCGAAGATCTCGGAGAAAACCCACGCAGGTCACGGGGAGATCGTACAAACTCCTTACAGTGCAGCACCCGTAGTCAGGATCGAACCAGAGTCTCCGGCGCTGCATTCGCTGTAAAGCAGCAACTCTACCGCTGTGCTACCGTGCCGCCCTCGAAGGGTCAAATGGCCTACTCCTCCTGCACCTATTTTCTATGGGTTTTCTTTCTATATGTTTATTTTTGGTTTAGAGATACAGCGCAGAAACAGGCCCTTCGGCCCATCGAGTCCACGTCGACCAGCGATCCATTAACACTACCCCACGCGCACTAGTGACAATTTTGAAATTTTTACACCAGGCCCAATTAACCTACAAACCTGCAGGTCTTTGGAGTGTGGGAGGAAACTGAAGATCTCAGAGAAAACCCACGCAGGTCACGGGGGGAACGTCCAAACTCCGTACACATAAGCACCCGTGGTCAGGATTGAACCTGGGTCTCTGCTGCTCTAAGGGCGATCACTCTACCGCTGCGCCACCGTGTTGCCCTGATATGCCATGACTGATACACCTTGCATGTCAACTAAACTTAGTCAAGTCAAGTCAATATTATTTGTACAGCACATTTAAAAACAACCCACGTTGACCAAAGTGCTGTACATCAGTTCAGGTACTAAGAAACGAACATACAATGGCACACAAACGTAACAGCACAGTTCACAGCGCCCCCCTTAGCATTTAGCATTCTAAGTGTTGCCAAACACTTTAACTCCCCCCTCCCCATTCCCACACTGACATTTCTGTCCTGGGCCTCCTCCATTGTCAGAGTGGTGCCCAGCGGAAATTGGAGGAACAGCACCTCATATTTCGCTTGGGCAGCTTACAGCCCAGTTGTATGAGTCTTGATCTCCCTAATTTCAAGTAACCCCTGCATCCCCTCTCTCTCTGTACCCCCCACCCTGGTCGTTGTAATAGTTTCAAAGTCATCTTGTTGAGTCTCATTGTCTGTAACTCGTTTTCACCTAGCCCACAGCTAACAAGGGCCTGTTTCCTTT